>NW_021633752.1:0-45947 GCF_004799145.2 Neltuma alba
GGTAGCAGCAACCCCAATTACTTGGCCTTCGTCATAGAGTACCAACAAGGCAAAAGAGATATCACTGCTGTGCAGCTCTGTGAGGTATTTTTTCTGCTTCCTTTTCATCTCAGTCATGGACAGAATTTTGCACAATTTTGTTATGAGTCCCACGTCAAAAAGCAAGCCTTATAAAAAAAAAGTGAGATTTATAAATTTAAGAGGCTCTTGCATCCAACATGCTAATCTTTAGGTGAGAGCATCCGATGATTTCAGAAAGATTACAATTTGGCACCCTTGTTTTCTTACAGGCTATTCTTTTGAGATTAAGCTCGCAGGCTTAAAACAAAATTTAAGGAACAAGTCATAATATTTATAATATGCTACTTGCTTAATGTGTGTAGACCAAGAACTTTGCTTGCAAGTTGCTGAGTAGGAGTTTTGGAGCTGTGTGGACTGTGAACTCTCCTCCAAGTGGGCCTTTATCAGTGAGGATGTTGTGTTAGTGATGATGATGAAGACACGTGGGTTGTTCCTGTGAATAACATTCCTCAAGACTGGAAGGCTGGAGAAACCTATGATTCTGGAGTTCAAGTGAGCCAGTAGAGAGAATCAGAGAACATACACCACAATCACAATATGATTTGTTCATTTGCCATCTCTGTTTACTCAAGGAAATAAGTTATCATAATTATTAATAATATATATTTTTCCAATTGTCATTGTAGCTCCTATAATTAGTACTGATGGCATCTTTTTCTTTTCTTTTTTTTTTTAATTTTAGTGCTTAGGCAATTTATATATAAAGAATAAGTTCGACTTCTTTCAAATTCTGAGAGATTTTTCATTTATTTTTTCCCATTAACATTAATTGTATCTAATTTATTTGGAATGTAATGCAATTTAATAGTTATGTTAATTGATTTATCTATTGACAATGGCTGACCTTGTTTCAAATTTCTTTGAGAACTATACGATGATTTTTTTTTTTCTTATCTTTACCGTCATATTTTCAATTAAAAATATGACAGGCATACAATTCAATAACCAAAGGATTACATGTAGATCGTCACACAAAAAAAAGGATTACATATAGATCGCAAAAAAATGTTTATAGTTATTTACAAAATACTATGTGTGTTATTTTATTATTGAGTCCATATATGTATATATTTGCATGTTTTTTGATGGGAGAAAATAATAATAAAAACATAAAGATTTTTGCTTTGGAAAAAAAAATAAAGAATTGAACGTAATTTTTTTATTATTTGCAATTAGATTTTATTATTTTTTAACAAATAAATGAAGACTTCTCTGTGAAAGCTGTGCCATAATTGTTTCTAAGAATTCATGAAAAGTAAATCATTCTTATTTTACTCCCAAGAATATTTTGAAAGTCAAAATTATCTTCTCCCTGTGCATGTTGAATTTTACTTTCATTTATTATTTTATCGTATTCGAATGTATTTTAAAATTAAAAAAATACTTAAATATTTTTTTCATCTCAATGGACACAAGAAAAAATAATAATAATAAAATAATCTTTTAATATTTTTCTAAATTGAGTCCGACTAGAATAAAACGAAATGTGCGACAAAAACAGCTTAGAATAAAGTTAAAAAAATTAAAACCAAATAAATTAAAGAATTAAAAATACAATACAAACTAAAATTAAGGAAGGAAAAAAGTTAAATAAAATTATGATATAAAAATCAAAATTAAAGTAAGTTAAAAAACACTTTATGGAGCTAAAAGAAATTAAAAAAGGTAAAGTAAAACTTGAGGTAAAAGTTACAGAATTAAATATCTTTTCTTCCTAGGTACATATTACTCTATAACTCAATTGTCCCTTAGCAACCAATTGGCTGAGCTTTGGTTGAGAAGGCCTGTAAACGACGTTTTATAATGAGAAGAGGAGGTAGTAGTTTGAAACAGTGAGCCTGTGTTTTGTAGACTAACAAAACAACTAAAATGATGGAAATAAATATGGGAACGACAATGTTTTTCAAAGATATCAATGAGAAACTAAATATCAAGTTGGCCAATCTTAAGAGTGTTATGGAAACAATAATTTAAAACAACCTAACCAACAACAGTCTTAACCATCACCAATCTGTTCACTGTTGCTACCTCTCTCAACTTGTATTCTGAACTCTTCTTTTTCCACATTATGCTGTTTAAGTCTAGAAGACTATAATCAAAACCTTTACAGATCTTAGGGCGTCGCCAAACAAAAATAAAGAAGCAAAACGATACGAAACTCCCACACAATGCACATTCAGCAAGCACATCCACCAGACTGAGGCTGAGACTCAGTTCCACCAGAAGACTTGAGGTTCACATCAACCAAATCTTCTTGTTTTGTGGAAGATAATGTTTCCATCCCAGGTAACGCAGCAGCAATTTTCCGAAAGAGAGCCTGGATATCGGTTTGATAAAGCAATAGTGTGAGCACCAAGTATTCATAAAAACTTAAAAACTACAGAAAATTTCCAAATTGAAGACAAAAAAAAAAAGCATGCCAGGTAATCCAGTAATTGACACTATAGGGTATTGGACTTATGAAAACCCTCATATGTATAATAAGTAGATGGATAAAACTTTGTTAATTTGTTGGAAATATAGAGTAATTGACTAGTGGACATTGGTCTGAGACATGAATTTCATCAGGGAAAAACTCTCCACGATTATGCATATGAACAAGACTAGTCAACAAAAAACTTTTATTTACTTGCTCTTCCATGTTAATCAAGAAGGAAAATGCATTCAACCAGAGTCCCACAAGCATGACTATTTCATTGGTCACTGTAAAAAAGAAAGTCACTGAAAATAATAAGGTGGGGCCAGGGGAGGTGAAGGTTACCTTGATATTAAAGCCAGCTTTGGCACTAGCTTCAATGAACATAACATTAAGATCACGGGCTTTTGCTTCCCCTTCCTCTGTGGAGACTTGCCTGGCAAAAATAATTTCTCATAAACAGAAGGCTAGGGTCTGGCCAACGAAAGGAGTGCAGAAGAACGTACATACAAGACGTGAGAACTAGAGTGTACACACATGGAATATCTCAACAGTCAAACCCCTTCAAGCTACTAAAGTGTCACAACAATCCAGGCCTCATTTTGAAAGGACTTCCATGAAGTATATTGGACAGTGGGAGAATAGGTGCGTATATATTTGAAAATGGGATTGGTGATGTTGGGAAGAGAGAGATCTTGTTTGAAGGAATTGAGAACATTCATTCAGAACCCACATAGACACATCCCAAAAATCTCATACTCTCACCGATACCGCCATTGCTGCCTTCTGTCTCCAACTCCATCTCAGTACTACACACACAAACACATATATATGGAGAGGGGCAAGCAATGGCCCCACCCCATCCTCAACGTCCCTCCGTCCCTGTGTATGGACAGTTTATATGCTATTATAGCAAAAGTGAGGGGGCGGAAGGCCTACTCCCATGCAACCCGACAATTATTTTTCTACTATTCACAAGCTTCATCTATATACCAAGTAACTACCTAATGAACTTGTAAAAGGTAGAGGTCGGAGGTCACAAGACAAAATAGAAGCACAATGAAAACAGGCCAGCATAAGCCATCACCAAAGTAGGACTTTTTTTCATTAGTCATTACCTCTTCTCAACAAGGTCAGTTTTGTTCCCAACAAGAACAATGATGACATCACTGCCCCTCTCACTTCGGACTTCTTCAATCCACTTCACTGTATTTAGGAAAGTCTGCCGGCCTATATTATCACAATAATGAATTATTAGAAAGAACCATTCAAAGTGTAATGAAATTGCCCAAAAAATGATGCACATGTGATTCAAGCCATGCAGAGAGATCCATGGTGACTAAGAATCAAAGGCTGCACCTGTAAGAGAAGATTTATAGGGTCTAGGGAGGTCCCCTGTTTATTGCCCCAGCTTTATGGTTGTAATGTTCATACACTTTTAAAAAATAAATAAAGAAAACCAGTCGCTCATTATAATTCTGTCTTTCATTAGAGGGGGAAAAAAGGAAGGAAAGTGAGCTTGTTATGCTTCCCAAAATCGATATTGTCTAGAATATTCCACAAATATCTGGAAAGAAAGGGAACAGAATGAACTGCTAGTACAGGATGAAAAAGATACAAAATTTTATATGTGCCACACACATATACCTATCAGAAATCGCTCGTCTATCTTTATAAATTCTAGGGTGGAAAATACTTGCAAACCTGCCGAAGTCTAAATGAAAGACCAAAACCTATATTGGAAACTATGGCTAACCATTACTAAGATGCAAATGCTGTCAAATGAAATGAATTAAGAAAGGAATAGGATACAGAATATATATAAAATGGCATACTTGCAACATCATAAACGATGACAGCAACAGATGAGTCCCTAATGTAGCTTGGAATAAGGCTTCTAAATCTCTCCTGTCCAGCTGTATCCCTGTCAACAAACATCAAAAGGAATGGCGCATTTGAACACAAATTGATATATACATCGATGAAATAGAATAATTCAAAAACCTGAAACCTAATATATGCCAATACCACCAATGTCATGGACCTCAGACCGATTTACCAATATGTGTTATTCTAGCACTTGAAGCAAGGCCAGACAATCAAAGCAAAATACAGACAGCAAAATATTTGCACCACAGGATGCATATTCCAAGATGCCTTATAAATATTACCATCATTCCAGAATTCAATCAGTCAATCAGAGTTAAAACCCATTTGCTTCAATCAAAAATCCAGATTTAAACAGGAGAGCACATAGAAGATTTTAAACAAGAATCACAAATATAAGATAAATTCGAAAAACCTATAAATTGGTAGAATAGCAAGAACGAATGAAGAAGAGAAAAATATGTAAAACCATCGGAAAACATCATATCATCAAACTCCACCACTGGTGCACAGAACAAATCTTTGAAGTTAAATATATGTCCTAGAGAAGAAACAAGATAAACATCAAATTGACAAAGAGAAGTTAAAGCGTCACATCATCCTTCACCTCTTATTAAAAGGGAAGTGGGGGCTTCAATATCTAAGAATGTAATGCAATTCAAAAATATCATTTTATTGTTGATTATTTATTGGTAGATTCCAGAATGACGATCCTACAACTTACCACAACTGCAGCCGAACAGTTCGGTCTTCAAGATACATAGTTTTGGATAGAAAATCAATGCCAATTGTAGCCTACATCACAAAAAGCAAAATAAGCTTTAGTACTAGAGAAAGATAAAATTGTAAACTCAATTTTAAAAGAGGGAAATGCAAATAGTATAATACCTACATGTATTCACATTAGGAGGGAAGCAATATGGAAATGGTTAATTAAACCTTATTTATATATGAACAGACTAAGCTGAAAATATGTGGAATACATTTTAATTGAAAGAATGGATTGTTTTGGTGAATATGCAAACCACAATCAATGGCTACATTGCAGATTTACCGGGAGGCAACTTAAGAGAGCGAAAGCCAAACATGAGGGGATAAAATGACGAAATTTGGAGGACAAACTAAAATTAGAAGGCAATCAAAATGAGCAATGTGCACAGGAACTTTGCTTCTAATGAGAACTCGACCATCAGTAATTCAGGATTTCTGGAGCACCTATCCACTATAATAGGACTGAACTTAGGTACTATTTCTTATTTATCTTTAATACCAAGTTCTGTAATAAAAGTATTAACAAAAACAGAAACAAGTATTATCTTATTAGGTGGGGTAGGTTACATGAATTGCAAGACGCCTTATCTCTTATAAAAATATTACATGTAAAAAATTTTGATTCACCCAGTCATGTCATGCTGAGCTTTAAAATTCGTAAATTTCTCATATTTTTACAATAAACTATTGTAGCAAATATATATATGTAGCAAACACATAAGAATAGTATATTTTTCCTCTGTTCTATCCCTCCACCAAAGCTCTCCTTGAGTTGCCTTGTGAACCGTCAAATATTTCACTTGGTTGATCTTCCTGAGAAAGAATGACTTGGATCGGATAACTAGTGGGTTAATGTACCTAAAGAAGAATATCTCAAGTCACAGAGATGTCTTCTATAGTTCTGTTAACAGAAACATTGATCGAAATTAGCAGGACCCACAGCCTAAAAGTTACAATGTTAGTTTTTCAAAAGGTCATTAACCATCGCAGAACTGAATGAAATGTCACAGAGGATAATCGTGATCGCTTTAAGCTGTCCTGAAAATGAATCTTACACATGATCAGCTATAATCGTTGTCGGCATTAAGCAGAACACACAACATCGATGATACTCAGTTGGCTGTCTTTACATTTCATATTTCCTCCGGAAGGCACGATCTCCGGGGGATAAATTACTAGCGTAATAATGCATATTCACAATGTTCTCAGTTCAATCACGCAGCTACGTCTGACTATCAAACAAACATGGATTTACAAAGTCCCATCCGAACTCCCAAATTCATAAGCTCTTCAGATTCCAATCACAGCTAAAGAAAAAAAGCAACAAGCAACTGTATTTTTTGCATAGAAAAAACTGGATCTGTGTGTTAGGACAAATACCTGATATGTGGTATCAAATTTATCATACATAAAACGGGTGATGATACTGGTTTTCCCCACGGACTGATCTCCCAAGAATACCAGCTTGTACTTTGCTAGAGCTGACACTGGCGCCATTTTACTGATACAGAGAGAAAATTAAGAGTGTAACAACACAGTGGTGTGTATCAGCCGGGCACGAACGCCGATTCCGAATTGTTTGTTCGGTTTGGTCTGATCCCGGTAAGGGAGAACGCCGAGATTTGCTACAATCCGAATGATCTGAGCGTAAAATCGAAAAACCAAAAACGCTACAAAACTAGGATTGGTTTAGTGGAATTGGAGAGCCCAAAAAAAAAAAAAAAACCATTTCACTGTGCAACTTTTTAATAAGTTCTTTAAAATTTAAATCACGAAATAGTTATGTGATTTATCATTTATGTCCCTGTGATCTGAGTTGTCAGTCGTCACCTTCCGATTTCTATTTGATGGTGGAAATTTTTTTTTAAAATACCAATTTTAAAAAATGGGGTGCGGATCTACCAATGTCCGAAGTGAAATGAGTAACGTTACAAATAAAAAAGTTAAATTATTACTAATAAGCGGTTAGTTGAAATAACATTGATATTTCCGGCTCGGTAGAAATTAGCCCCAAACCAGAATGATTTGAGGATATTCTGAGTTGCATGAAAAAAAAAAGCTAAATTATTATATACTAGTACAATGATAAGGTTAAAATGGATTATATTTCTTTTATTTTCCTTTTCCTTTTTAATGGGACTGAACTATTTATTTTTGGAAAAATTCCAAAAATATATTTTTAAAATTTCAAAATCTCAAACAAAAAATAAAAATGTGTTGTTATTTATTTTTCAAATGTTGTGTCAATTGTTCTTAAAGTATAGTGAATAACACTAATTTGGAATTTTAAAATTCAAATTTTTTATTTTTCTTTATTTATCTTTTTGTTACTAGCAACTATTTATTTTTTTTCTTTTATTCTTTTTGGCGAGGGTTATGAGTTTAGAGGATTGGGTGAGCAATATTATAAAACTATATTTGCTACTGAACATAAGATCTAGTTAATTAATTTTAAAAAAATTAAGAAAGTTATTAAATTATTTTAAAATATTCATATTTATCGCTTTTCTCCAAACTAATTTGACTCACTTATAAGTTAATATATAATCTAATCATATAAATAAATATCTTAAAGAAATCATGTAATATTTATTATAATTAAGTATTTAGTAACTTTCTTAAGTTCTTTAAATTAGCTAATTAAATCTTATATTAAGAACAGAAGGTAGTGTAAAACTCAATATTTGTCTTTGCATAATGCTTGATATATCATATGAGGATGAACTATATAGCTAATGCCATGTTTGCCTCAAAATAGCTTCAGCATCAAGAAATCCACCAGGCATTCCATGTTAACCTAATCTTATAAATTAAGGACACACGACATTCTAAAGTCTGAACTAAACGAAATAGTTGAAACATATATATTAAAGGTCTTCAAATCCCATCTTTTTCCTCCTTTCCATATTCGCATGATGAATATATCTCTCCGTCGTCCCTCAACTCCTGCTATCATCTGAGGAACAAGAAGACGGAAGCAGAGCTGAAGATTGATGGAGAATATATTAAGAAGGCGTTACTGGGGTAGACATTTGGATGATACAAAGAGAAATCCCGCATAACTGGAAGAGATTGTAATTCTCCTTCGTCAGCGGAGACACTTCGCCTGTCTCTGCAAACCCTCTCTGGCACGTCGAGGCGGCTTCCATGACGGAGCTCATCCCAGTCTTGGTCGACTCATAATTCTCAGACAAGAAAGCTCCGATGGAGCTCATGATCCTCCACGCCGCATCAGAATACAGCTCCAAGCAGTCTCTCAGGCAAGCCCTCGACGACGACGTCGCAAGGTTTTCATCATCCATGAGCTTTTCAATGGTGGAACGTGTGGTGGTTGCGTTCTCCAGAGCCAGCTCCATGGCGATCAAGGCCAGCCCTTGAAGATTCGCCGCATGGCTAACTGGAATCACCCCAAGAGCCGACGAACATAAACCGTAGTTCAAGATGATGGATTGGTTCTCACATTTTTTGCAGGTTTGGTCGATCAGGTCATTACTGGGAGTTGCAGCTACTGCAGAAATTGTAGTGACAAAGAAGAAAAGGAAGAGAAGAGAAGACTGAGACATTATTAGTTAAATATATGGTTTACACTAGCTGATGCAGAGCTAGTTAAAGAGGGAAGATATACGGTTCATATATATACGTGTGAGGGATTTGGCTAAGTAGGAAGGAAATTTCCTGCTTGCTGGGTAGATTTTTAAATTTTATGGATGATCCAGGGAGGAAGCAGAGAGTAGTGTCTTGTTTTTACGTCTTGTTATGAAGATAGTACTGTTAAATGGCGCTTTCACGGGAAGGGTTTCAAGCGAGAAGCTTCCTAGGAAGGTTTCATTCACAAAACGTTCAGTTTTTTCATGTTTATACTGTCTGGTCATATATATAAGCTTTAAATTTAGAGAGAAATGCTATCCATTTTATAAGATTCAATTTTGATTTGTCTTAACATTTAATACATTTTTTTAATTTTATTCTTTTTCTTTTGTCATACTCTCTCTTATCACATTTCCCCACACATTCTCTTTTATCTTTTTTCTCATTTATTATAAGCGCATATTTAAAAAAAATATATAGGCTAAAATATACTTTTAGTCATTTAACTTTACACAAAATTTCATTTTGATTCCTTAACTTTAAAAAGTAAACTTTTAGTCCTTTAACCATAAAATTGTTAATAAAAAAATGATGATATTAAGCTCTTGAATGCTACTAAAACATTACTAAATACTCCTCCGGTCCTAATTATAAGACTCAATTGACTTATTTGAGGAGATTAAGGAAGTAAGTTAAGTTGGTTATTTATAATAAATAAGTGTTGTCATTCCTAAAATATCCTTGCTAATTAAGTATATTGGCTAAAACTATCATTATTAGAATGATTATCTTGGAAAAAAATGCATAAATATAAGAGACAAAATGGATTGGGTCTTATAATTAGGACCAAACAAAAAGTCAAATTGGGTCTTATAATAAGGACCGGAGGAGTACTAACATATTAAATTTAATATTCAAAACAACCATGATTGTTACAAAAAATCATCATTTAATATCAACAATTTTGGAGTTAAAGGACTTAAAGTATACTATTTAAAGTTAAGGGACCAAAATAAAACCTTACATAAAATTAAAGAACCAAATGTATACTTTAGCCAAATATATATACCGGATAAAGTGTTTGAATACTCCAGAAGTATTCACGAAAGAGCACCCAGCATCTTAAATTTTTTTTTTTTTTTATCTTATATGCTCTGGAAGTTATTTC
Source organism: Neltuma alba (assembly GCF_004799145.2). NCBI lineage: Eukaryota > Viridiplantae > Streptophyta > Magnoliopsida > Fabales > Fabaceae > Neltuma > Neltuma alba. Next base: position 9,912 of record NW_021633752.1, read on the forward strand.
ATAGCATTCTGCCTTAAATTTTTCTCTGCTATTAAGTTTGACCATTAAAGGCACTAGTCAAACTATATAATTTAACAATCAAAGTTAATAACAGATAACAACTAGGGTGTTTTTGCTATGAAAATAATGTGCTAGATGCTCCTTAAGTATATTTCTAATCTATTTATTACTTTTAACTAATTATTTGTTATCCATAAATTAGTTATTTGAAATTTATAATAACTACATGATGAAGTATTCTTTAAGCATGTAACAAGTCTTCTTTTTCTTTCTTTCTTTCCTTCAAAGTTCAACAGGAGTTTTTTTTTTTTTGGGTAAAATGACCCGAATGATTGACAACTCTTTGCGTTAAAATATATTATGAGAATGGACATTCATGCACCAGTTTGGAGTCTCTAGTATGCCACACTCTGATGTGTTTTGTAATTTCTTAATAATACATATTTATTGTTTATTATGATGTTCCAGAGAAAAAACACCCTAAAATTGATCAATTATGATTTATTTTTTAAAAAAAGCATAAAAAAAATTTGAAACCACAACATTTCATGTCTATAAGATATGAAAATGTCACTAATTTTAGAATCTAATGGTCAAAAGAAAAAAAAAATTTAAAAGTTGAAATATTACAAAAAGATATTAGAAAGCATTAAAGAAAGGCACATTTTAGACCCCAAGCTCCTCAGACACACAAAAAGCAGAAAACAAATTGAGCAACACTAGTAATGATGATGATGATTGCTACCAAAAAAAGCAAGTATTGAAAAGAACGGGAAGTTAAGGGCGGGGGACCTTTGCCGTGTTTGCTTTTAAACTCCTCAATTGATTAAATAATTGTCAAATCAAAATACATTTCAGCATTTTGGGATCATTTGGCTTTTGACAAAGTGGGTGAAATTATGACTCATTGAAGTTAATGGTAGATGATCGACCTAATATACACAGATTTCAACAAATAACTTTAAACGACCATCGATAATTTCCATAGACACAACTTTGAACTTTACAAATTCATCATTTTATATGATTCCACAAAGCTAAGAGCAGAGATATTGATAATTAGATATGGCAGAGAGTCACTATCAAGAGCGCTGTTTCTGCATCTGGATGAAAGCCAAAGACATTGCATTGAGCTCAAAGTATGTATTGTTGTCTTCTGTTAAAGGAGACGTTTCATTCCCATCCTTGAATTGGTCTTCACAGGTACTAGAAGAACTCATTTCTGCGCTTATCTTGGTACTTGCTGAGTTGAAATCTTTGGACTTGAAAGCTCCAATGGCGTCATCCAAATCTAAAACAGAGTCTGAGTAAAGTTCAGAACAATCTTGTAAGCATTTCTTGGCATAATCACTGAACTTGGGATCCTTCAACAGACTGGAAATGGTGGAAACTATGTTGGTTGCATTGGACTTAGTTATCTGAACTGACATGTCCACGAGTTCCTCAAGTCTGCTTGGTGGGTTCTGGGAGATGGCTTCAAGGCTTGAAACGCAGAAACCATAGTTGATGTTTGGGTCATCTTTTGATGCGTTTCTGCATGACTCAGGAATAAGATCAGAGCCAGAACTTGAGACTTGAAATACAAATAAAATCAGTAGGAGTAGGATCAGATCAAAGGCCAGCTTCATTCTGTTGTTTGTTTTTCTCTCTGATTTTCTGTTGGCTTCAGAATCGGAACTTGGAATGTACAGAAATATGAGAAATGATAGATTGGCCAGGTCCATTCACTGATTGACAGATTGGAATATTAATTGATATGTCCCACTAATTCTCAGACGTCCCACTTGAGTAAAACCATGAATTTAATGCACAGTAATTCATACTTGAGGATTTAGCAGGCCTAGACTAATTCAGATTGAGGAATGATTTCTCAAAATCGGGTTAATTTCTTCTTAGCTTGTCCAAACAAACCAACAAAGCACCACAAAGTCACAAACAAGTTGTTCCTCCACTTCTCATAACCTTCATTCTTACTGTTCTAAAAGGTTCCACGTGAAGCAGTCCCAGAATTCAGAATCACAGAAGGGTCAAATTCATTCTCAACGCATCCACTTATCCAAGTTCAATCACAATAAAGCTTGTTTTGGAGTTCATGGTGGAGGATTGGTGTAACTACTTTTCTTATATATATAGGATGGCAAGATTTAATCTTGAAAGTTATAACAAAAGAGAGAAACAAAAAACAACCACAAGTCGAATTCCAAATGTGAAAGTCAAATGCAACATCAGTAGACATCATAGTACAAGACAAGTACAGAGAAAGATATCGCACGTTGCCGCCCATTTCAAAAACTATACTCTTTCGATCCTTAATATAAAACCTATTTAACTAATTTGATGAGATTAAGAAAGTTAGATAAGTTAGTTAATTATAAAAAATATGACATGTTTTTTTTAAAATACCATAATCATCTTTTTAATACCCTCCTTCCCTCTTCTACTTGATTATGGTTGAAGAAATATTCACATAGGCAATTTAGAAAAAATTGATAAATATAATAAATAGATCTTATATTTAGGATCAAAATCAATTCAACAATTAATTAGGTCTTATATTAGGGCCCGGAGGAGTCCTATTTATGCATCTTGATAAAAGCCAGAGACATTGCGTTGATTTCAAAGTAAACTTTTTTGTCTCCTGTTAAAGGAGGCTTGTCTTTCCCTTCCTTGAACCGGTCTTCACACGTAGCAGAGGCATTCATTGCTGCACTTATCTTGATATTAGCAGAGCTGAAATCTCTGGACCTGAAAGCACCCAAGGCGTCGTCCAAATCTGAAAGAGAGTCTGAGTAATTATCAGAACAATCTTTTAAGCATTTCTTGGCGTAGTCACTGAACTTGGGATCCTTCAAGAGATTGGAAATGGTGGAGATTATGGTAGTTCCATTGGCCTTGGTTATCTGAATGGACTTGGCTACAAGCTCTTCGAGACTAGTGGGTGGACTTGGAGACTTGGCTTTAAGGCTCAGCGCAGAAATCATAGTTGATGTTTGGGTCTGCTTTTGAGGCGACTCTGCAAGATTCAGCAACGAAATCGGAGCCAATTGAGACTTCCAACACAGTCAAAAACAATAGGAGATGAAAGCCAAACTTCATTCTGTTTATTTGATCTATTTTTTTCTCAATGTGCTCTATGGACGTTAAGATATGAGCTTGGTGCATATGGGAGAGGAATATTAGTATTAAATGGCTATATCTTATGCCATTAATGTTGCAGATTAAATATTAGTAATTGATACATATATCATTGGGTTCTGATCATAGCATTAATTTTATCCCTCCTTCATTAGCATTAATGATTTATGTTACAGAGTATTTGAAACAATGAAATCCGACATTAAGGACGGGAGAAGTAATTAGAATGAAAAATGAAAAAAAAAAAACAGATGAAAGAAATAAAAAAGCAAGACAAGCCGCCTGCAAGGGTCGGGTCCGACTGGTAGCAAATGGGAACGCAAGGCGCCTTCCCTACCATGTCATGGGTTCGATACCTGCGAGTGCACCTAGGATTAGTCTGGCCGGTTGTGCTGGGATACCCTAAGGCAGCGATACCATCCTATTCAAAAAAAAAAAAAGCAAGACAAGCCAAATCAATTTTGTAGTACTCATTTTTTAAGTTCCTAGCAGTACTTTTGTTTTCATCACTTTGGAGCCCGTTCCCCTTCCCGGGTTATTTTTCCAGGCGATGTAGAGATATTTTGAAACCTTAGTGCTCCTTTGTTAGACTGAAAATATTTGGTCATATATTGAAAAGGAAAAAGACAAAACGAAAAAAAGAAGAGGAAAAGCACAAAAGAATTAGCTAGCCTTAATTGAATCCTATTACATAATTTTTTGGTATATGAATATTAAAATGTTGAAAATCAGCCATTTGGTTTATGATTTTCAATTAAGTTGAAAAAATATTTTCTTGAAATGAAGTGCACAAAATTTTTTTAATAAAAAAAATTTTATTTTGTCAAAAACAAGTCAAAAGATACGCCACTAAAAACCCTCTTGACACATATAACGCCAATGAAGAATAAGGTAATAGGAAAACAAACCTCAACGTTGACACAACTGTATCAGCATTTAAGTCAATTCATTTTTTGAAAAATAATATTTATTAAGTTATTAACTCTAATTACAAACCTCAGACTATTAAAAGAAAAAATGACATAAAAACAAATATTGAATTTCAAAATGATAAATATGTAATTTTGATAGATTTTGAAACGTCAAAACCATTACAAAAATAATTAGCAAGAGCAATTTACCTTTTTGAAATTTATGAAGTATTTTTTTGGGTCATTTTTCCTTATTAGAATAAGTAATTGATGGGACAAAATAAGAAACAAGAAAATTTGAGACATCCATCTTACGAATATTTCTTATAAACAGGGATAAGACAGAGATCACAGTTGTTTCTTATAAAAAATGACAGAGGGAAGAGTAGAGGGTGGAGTAGTGTCCTCTCAAGAGAATTATTTATGCATCTTGATAAGGTCCAGTGACATTGCATTGAGCTCAAAGTACACCTTGTTGTCGTCTGTTAAAGGAGACTTTTCTTTCGCTTCCTTGAACTGATCTTCACAGGTAACAGAGGCATCCATTGCTGCACTAATCTTAGTACTTGCAGAGTTGAAATCTTTGGACTTGAAGGCACCCAAAGCGTCACCCAAATCGGAAAGAGAGTCTAAGTAATGATCAGAACAATCTTTGACGCATTTCTTTGCATAATCACTGAACTTGTGGTCCTTCAACAGAATGGAAATGGCGTAAACTACGTTAGCTGCTTTGTACTCAGTCATCTGAATGGTCGTGGCCACAAGCTCTTCCACACTACAGGGTGGACTCGGAAACATGGCCACAAGACTCGCAACGCAGAAAGCATAGTTGATGTTTGGGTCTTCCTTTGAGGCTTCTTTGCAAGATTCGGTAATGAGATCGGAGCCACTACTTGAGACTTTGAACACAGCCAAAATCAATAGGAGATAAAAGGCCAGCTTCATTATTATTCTGTTTATATTGATCTATTTTTAATTCTCTCTTCTCAATGATTTTCTATATAGTTGTCAGGATTGAACTTGGAATTGAATATATATAGATGAGAAAATGAGGACTTGGAATATCCAGTGCCATTAATGTGTGTTGGAATATCAGAACTATTTATTGATGGACCATTGGCTTTTGAAAATAGCATTAATTCTTTGTATTATTTAAAATAATTAAAAAGGCTGCTCTTTCAAAATGATGACCAAATTTAAAGAGGAGTTGATCTCGAATATACTTTCCTTTTTGAACTTTACTTTCTTCTTAATTTTCACTTTATTTATTAATTAGGTTAAATTTAAACAGTTTAGATCTAATATTTGACAAAATGAATTCCTTCTATTTTTATTATAAACTTTTTTAGCCATTTAGATTTTTTTTTACTTTTTTTATGTATTTTTATATTGTACTAATAATTTTAAAAAAAATACTAATTTTTTTAGCAAACTATAAAATGTGAAATTTGAAGTTAAAAGTTAATCTAGCAGTTGAAACGAAAATCGGAGAAGAAGTTCTTACCAAAAAATTCAGAGAAGTGGATGGGCGAAAAGTGGATAGTTTGGCATATGATTTTCAACATCCTGGCAATTAGCATAAAAAAAATAAAGACCTAAATATAAAATAGAGGAAAAGTGCATCTCACATCCTGATATTATTTTTTAGGTATACCTAACATCATAATTTTTTTAGTAGCGCAATTTTACCCATAATCCTTAAATTTGGTGCAATCTTACCCCTATATATTTATTTAAAACTCAAATCACCCTTCTCCTTAATTTTATTCATTTTAACATTAAAATAAATAATGTTGGCTCCTTTATCAGATTATTAGCAACTTTCATATCAAGTAACCAAGTTATAATCACATCAAAAAACTGGAAAATGGGTGAGATTACTCCAAATTTAATAGATCATAAATAACATTATAATATAAGAAGATTATGGTGTTGGGTGCACATGATAAATGAAATTAAAACGCAGGGTGCACCTTTACCTTATGGAATACACAGCTTCATTGATTGAATAGCTTAAGTGCTTAATATACACCTGAATTATTAATAAAGTCAAAGTGATTTATAAAAAGGGGCTGGGAAAAATAAAACTTATATTCGTAGGTTTCCGTCTAAACTCTCAGCTGCTTAATTAAATTGTCGGATTAAAATCAAAATCTGAAGTTTTTGAGCAAGTCTTACATATTAGTTTGGCCAAAAGAAAAGAAATAATCTTATATATGAGAACCCAAAAGCATGTTTGCATTCATCAAGCCTAAACAAAAACTTCAAAAGTACACACACATGCACAAATTTCAACATAACAAATGAAGACAATAGATCATTTCCACATAAACTAATTCTAAAACTGTACAATTTAATCATTCTATATGATTTGATTATATGTGTAGCTATATGTACAATACCCTAGACGGCATAATAGCACAGAGAAATTAAAGATATATAAAATCACTACTGATGAATCTTGATGAAAGCCAGAGACATTGCGTTAAGCTCAAAATACGTCTTATCATGCTCTGTTAAAGGAGACTCTTCGTTCCCGTCAGTGAATTGGTTTTCACAGGTCACAGAAGCTTCCATGGCCGCGCTTACCTTCATACTCGCTGTGTTAAAATCTTGAGACTCAAAAGCTCCCATGGCGTCATCCAAATCAGCAAGGGAATCTGAGTAAAGATCAGAACAATCTTTCAAGCATTCCTTGGCGTATTCACTGAACTGGTTGGGCTCCTTCAAAAGATCGGAAATGGTGGAAACTATGTCTGTTGCGTTGGACTTTGTTATCTGAATCGACATGGCCACAAGATCTCCAAGGCTGGTTGGTGGATTGCTCTGAGAGATCACGGCCTCAAGGCTGGCGACGCAGAAATCATAGTGAACGATTGGATCATTCTCCGAGGCCTTCGTGCAAGATTCTCGAATGAAATCGCAGCCATTTGAAGCTTGAAACAGAATCAATAATACGACGAAACTTGAAGGATAAAGAGTCATAAACTTCATTCTTCTTCTTGATCTTCTTGTGTGTTGTTTCGGACTATGTGGCTCTCAAACGGGGCTGTGTCTATATATATGGGTTGAAAATTTGAGCTTTTTTCTGGTGGGATTTGAGAAGATTATTATCTGCGGGCTTTTGCAGTTGTGGTTTGGTTGATTAGATACGCATGCACGTAAGATTAGTCGGAAATCGCAAGAAAAATGGTACCGAATTTAACAGAAATCTGACGTGTTAGTTAATTTGACTCGTTTTAGTTTCCCTTTGTTCCAAAAGAGAGAGAAAAAGGAATCCTTGTTGTGCCTTGTAAGTTACAACTACGTTGCTGCTCAAGTTATATCCCCTGCGAAGTTGGATTTTGCGGTCCATACATGTGGATATGTGGGTGAAATTGTCATGACTTCAAAGTTTGGTTCTTAGAGCTTCATTAGAAGGCAATGAATGAAAAAGGCGAGGAGACAAGTCGCACGCACGCACGCACGCACAGAGAGAGAGAGAGAGATTTTTTGCATTTATAGGGTGTTTGGATGAAAACCAAACCATGGTTTTAAAAGTGTTTTTCGGTATGCGAGGTAAATATGTGAAGGAGTTTGTCTCGATTTGCAGAAAAGTGCTTTTAAAAAGCACTTATGGGAGAATCCAAACACCCCCTTAATGGAAAAGGCAGGGGTAGAAGCTTGGAGCGAATTTTGAGGCCATGATCTCTTCATGTCCAGGTGAAATCAGTTTCATCACAGTGATAAGCGTTATAATACTTATCAAATCTTAACTATTCAAATTTAATTTTAACGGCCTTGATTTAATATTTAATATTTTTTAATAGGTATATAATCCAAAATAAATGTAATTTTTTAAAAAAATAAATTTTTTATTTAAAAATCATTAGTTAAAAATTTTAAATATAGACCATTAAAACTGTATTTGAATAGTTTAGATTACACTATAATGATGAGTACTAAAATTGGTTTCCCATTATTTATACACACATGCACTCTGATGATCATATTTATAAAATAGAAGGAGAAAGGTTTTCGTAGTCCTATTTATAAGCTATTTTATTAATTTTTAATATGAATATATTATTTTATTATTTATATATTATAATGTGTATAGTTATTTGTTTTTGGTAAAGTGACAAATTTATTTATTGTAATATCAAAAATGAATAATAGGCACCCTCATAAAATATTGGCTATAAAAATACTCATAAACTTTTCAAAATGAAGCAAAAAATCAAGTTTGTTAAATCTAACAAATATCTGTTACTTTTTCTGTAAGTGGAGCCCACTTTGACATGCGTCAACTTCTGGTCTCTCCTTGTAATCAACTCTCTCTTCCTCGTTCTCTCTTTCTCTTCTCTCTTTCCCTTTTTACCCTTTGTTTGTTCTTCTTTGTTTTAAAATGCTTTTAATTTTTTTTAAAATTATTTACTTAAATAAATATTTGAATAAAATAATAATTTTTATAATTAATTTTTTAAAAAAATTTAACGTGGAGGGTAATAAAAATACTTTTTCTATTTACAAGCTCAAACTCTCTATTTTAAATAAAAAATTAAGTCTTTTACATAATTTATTCACTATTTAAAATATACAAATAAGATCTATTCAAATTAAAATATATATATATTCTCATCTTAGGACTTGCAGATATTATTGATAGATACATCTTAATTTTTTATTTGAAACTGATCGTTCAAACTTTGTAAATAGAAAAGAATGTATTTTTATTTTGACTGCCTTTCACATTAAATTTTAAAAAATTTAGTTATAAAAATTAATATTTTATCCAAATACTTTTTAAATAAATATTTTTTAAAAAGGTAAAAAAAATTTAAAAAAAAGAACAAGAAGAAGAAACAAAGGGTAAAATGGGGAAGATAGAAGAAAAAGAGAAAGGGAGGATGAAAGAGTTGATCATGAGGAGTGACCATAGCTAACATGTGGCATAATAGACCCAACTGACAGAAAAAGTAACTAATATTTGTTGGATTTAATGGACTTGGGGGGTGTTTGGATGAAACCAAACCGTGGTTTGGAGAATAGTTTCTGGAAAATAGATTCTGGGTGTGTTTGGATGAAACCAAACCATGGTTTGGAAAAGTGATTCTAGAGAATAGATTTTGGGAAGAATAGATTCTGGAAAGAATAGATTTTATGAAAAAGTGATTTTGAGAAGTGAAAGTGTTTGGATAGTTGTTATCAGAAGCACTTTTTATATATACAAATTGCTAAAAAAAAGACATAAGTTAATATGATAATTACAGAAAAAATAGATTTTATGATATATTTTAATTTGAAGGAATAAAATTGTTAATAATATATTTTTATTAACATAATTAATAATACATAAGATAATATAATTAATAAATAATTAATATGTATATATATTTATAAAATATAAGATTAAATATGTTTATAAAAAAATAACAAGATACATATCCTATAGGTTCTCACACTCTCCCTTTTTTCTCCAAAAGCAAAAATTTTTGCTTTTTCCAAAACCATGGTTTTGGTTTTTGGGTGGGTGTTTGAGTGATTTATTCCCCAAACCATGGTTTGGGGTGTCACCCAAACACAGCCTCTGGAAAAAATAGATTTTGTGAAGAATAGATTTTGTGAAAAAGTGATTCTGAAAAGTGAGAGTGTTTGGATGACATTTTACCATAAACACTTTTTATATATGAAAATTACCAAAAAGGGTATAAGTTAATATAATAATTATATAAGGGATATTTTTATAATATATTTTGATTTGAAGAAGTAAAATTGTTAATGAAATAATTTTTACTCACATAATTAATAATTTATAAGATAATATAATTAATAAATAATTAATATGTGTATATATATTTATAAAAATATATTAAATATATTTATAGAAAAAATAATTTTTTTTGCTAAAAGAAAAATAATAAATTTTTTTTAAGATTTTAAACATGAAATCCCATAACATTTTTTCACAACTAATTTTTGTAATAACAAAGTACCTCCGATGTTTAATATAATTAATTAATTAATTGTCACCACATGTATATATATTCATAAAACATAATAGTAACAATATTTTTGGAGAAGATGAATTATTAAAGTAAGTAATAATTGGCGTGAGAATATAAGGTTTAATGTTAATAAAAGGAATATAAATAAAGAAGTGTCATAATAATTAAGATGATGTATCGATACAAAGCATTTGTAATAGGTTTTTTTTAACTACATATTACAATCTATGATAAAAGAAAATAAATAAGACATGACTACGATCTTTGTCTTTGTAATGAATTAACAAGTTCGTCTCTTATGCTGTCACGAACCTGAGCCATGTAAGATGAAGATTGAATTGATGAATGTATACGTGAAAATTCAACCCCATCATCATCTTCTTCTGCATAAGTACCTTCTTCTTCCAACTAAACGAATCTAGGATCAGTAATAGATGTCATTCTAATAAAATTATGTATAGCCATCGTTGCACAAACGAGTTTAACTTGTGTTTCATAGTCATAGGATGGCATGTTTCCTAAGATTGCGAACTTATTTTTCCAAACTCCGAAAGTTCTTTCTACTGTACTCCTTAAACTTGAATGAAAATAATTAAAGACCTCATTGTCATTTTGAAACGCAGATGTCCTTCGAAAATCGGGCAGATGGTAACGCTCCCGTCTGTATGGGCCAAGATATCCATTTGGTGTTGGGTATCCAGCATCCACCAAATAATATTTTCCTATCAAAAATGAAATTATTGTAAATTATGTTTCTATTGTTAAGGTAAATATAAATAAAATGTAAGAAATAAAAAATTACCTTCAGGTGGATGGGGAAAGTTCATTGAAGGAGTTGTGAGGGCATGATCAAATATCCGAGCATCATGTGCACTACCTTCCCATTCGGCCAAGACAAAAGTAAAACACATGTCCCAATCACAAACTGCCATGACATTTTGCGACACTGTTCCTTTTCTAGAAATAAATTTAGTTTGATCTGTTGCACTGACAATGCAGGAAACATGTGTGCCATCAATTGCTCCAATAGCATGTTTAAAAAAAGGCCAGTATTTACCAAACTGAATTTTTGTATGAAAATGCCGGAATGTTGGATCTTTCGGTTTGATATTAGACATTGCAAGTCTACAGCATGCCATTAAGACATTATAAAAATGTCTGCTAATTGTCTCCCCTGAATGTTGAAATCTTTCTTGTTGCATTCTGCTACTCAATGCATGGCCAATGGTATGTAAAAACATTGCAACTGATTCATGTATCCCTATATTTTTAGTTTCTTTTAGACCATGTTGTTGCAATTGTTCCACCAGACTTAAGAACACACCCCGTTCCATCCTAAACATGTTATAACAACGACTGGGGTTGCCATCTAAAACGTCCTTACCCATAAGCTGCATGTATAAGCACTTGTATGCCGAGGCTCTTTACACAAGTTCAAAGTAGCGTATGCACCGACCAATGCTGCAACTTTGTTAACCCGTTTTTTTCGTCCCTTAGCATGCTCTTCCACACGTTTAATTTCATCATCCATATTCGTTTTATCCTGTGCACATACACATAAAGTTTAGAATATTTACGTAGAAATTACGAAATATTTATAAAAGTTTAGAATACTTGTCTGATTCATATAACAACCCCCAAGTCACATAAAAACGATACACATATGGAACTGTCTAATATAATAAACAAGTCATAAATCCCTAGTGTAATACTCCAAAATAGGCAGAAGTTGTTCCTTCTGATTCTTCAGAGCTGCATACATTTCTCGTGCTTCCGGCCGTTCCATAAGGAGTCGTGTGCACCGTTTAAAGAAATCAGGATCACTGACAACTTCAGGAACTGTTTTCAGGTGAGACAGGACTCCCCTAATTGAAATCTCATAAGCACACGCTTCTTCTTCCAACCTTCTAGCTTCTACTCGTGAAATGACCTCATTTCCACACTTAGCCTCAGAAATATTTGTTTGAGCAATCAGGCTAAGTACATCTGCTATTTTCATAGAAGGAGATGTGCGTTTCTTCATTATTTCACTCTTCCTTCTGACCCCTAGTGAGCTACTAGGTCGACTCCCACCTCTGCTTGTACCCCCACCACTGTTATCCTGCCTCAATTAAGTGTTGCCCCCACTACCTCCACTATTGTCATTGAAGTTCACTGAGTTAAATTCCCCACTTATACTAGTTGGTACACCTAAAATTTCATCACTATCTCCAGACCCTTCTTCCAAATCTTCATTGGGTGTTCCTTCAGTTGGAAGTGTCATGGAAGAAGGTGCCCAGGCTTGTGGTCTAGTTGCAGCCACACTCCCAAACAGTTGAGTTAATTGATCCCTAAATTGAAGTCCTCTTTCTCTGAATTTTTCATAGTTCGGAACTTCCTGCACATTAGACACCAATAATGTCATAAAATATTCAAAAAATAGTAAATATACCAAAAACATTAACAAGCAGAGAAAATGTAAGATCAAAAGGTTCAATAATTACCATTATTTTCCTCTCCCACCAATCATCTATTGCACTGACAGTATTCCTTTCAGTATCCCATCCCAATCCTGTCTCACGAAGCAGCCTATCCTATGTCTGCCACTCCTTTCATAGGGAATCATATTTATTCTTAAATTGAGATTTTTCATAACTCTCCCAGTTTTAGCGGTAAATTTATCACTAAGAATATCCCAAGCTTTCTTTGTAAAGCTAGTACCTTTTCTTTCCCCTTGTTGCACAAGTTCAATGCACAGGTCAAGAAACACTTTTGTGGTTCGTTGGTCCCAAGAAGCTTTCACCGTATTCTTACCCATTATGCTATAACACAATTACAGCTCTTCAATCATCACAGGTTAATCAACTCAAAATCAATTGAAATAACTAGTGTCATTGTTACCCAAATCAATTATGAATACCATATTAACATTTTTCTTTCCTTCATTTTTATTTAAAACAAAAAGAAATTCATTCTATGTTTTTATAACATGTAATTAATTTTTGTAATCCAACATAAAATGAAACAATGTTCCCATTCCTTTCATGACTAGAAGAGGAAGTAAACCGAAATCAGATAAACCAAGCTAATCAACCCAAAATCATATGAAATAACAAAAATCATATTGTCTACTACAATAGGTGAAAAAGTTAACCACATCTTAAATCTCAATTCCTTCCTACCAAACCAAGCGCGACAAAAATTAATAAACACAAGAAAATTCTAATTTTACATGGCCGGAAAAAATACACCCCCTCCTTTGTATACTTCATTATCTGTTTTTGCTTCAAAATACTAAAACTTTTAAAACGTCCAAAATAACTAAATAATTATATGTACTTTTTTTTCTTAACTATTGTAGAAAGACGATTGGAGGCCAAAATAATAACAATAACCATATTTGAACTATCATGCACTATAAATCATATTGTACTTAACCTTTGAATAACTGTGTATTATGAATATATTTGAAAAAAATTCGTTCATGTGTGTAATTAATACAAATGTTCATGATGAACGCAATAATATTATATAGAGTTATCAAATTTGTCAAATAAAAATAGAAAAAACTAGCAATATAAACTTCTGATCAAAATACAAATCACTTCTTTCAATATATACATGGATTTGAGTTGTGATTCCATTTGTCCTCACTCTCAAAAGTTGGCCATAAATTTATCAAAGTTCTTAATACAACAATACAGGACAACACATTCCAAATCAGATCGACTCTTAACAAATAATATTAATTAATTTAATAAATCACAAACCTAAAATACTATCCAAAAAAAATACAAAGTCCCAATATATTGTTCGACTTCACAGGCTTCTTCTCGGGGGGAATCTGGACAGGAAAAAGGGATCCCACGCCAAGCAACCAGAGCAAAAAGAATTTACATTTTATATACCCAGTAGAATTCAATTTGCAAGCTTTCTCGTCTCCAAAATAATATCACCAGATATATCCTCTGCTTTCAGAACCACATTTCTTTTCATAAAATCAGACTACTACAATATCAACAGATCGTTTTTCAATTTCGTTTTAGGAAACCAAAGCAAGCAATAATTTTCAGGATACTACAACTAAATCATTCCAAAATCAACGTATGACAGTGAAAATACTGAAGCCAAAACAAAATTTTTATCTTACTTGACTCGAAAATCTGACCAACCAAGCTCTACACGGCGCAATTCAGAGCAGCGACGGCGAAGTCAAGAGCGAAGAGGCGAGCAGAACTACGAGGCAAGCATCAACGGCGAAGTGAAGAGCGACCTTGACTCCTGAAATAGAAAAAAGGGCAATATGGAAGCCGATCGTAAAGACTTGTGCTTTCGGTTTACGCACGGATCAAACCCAAACATCACAGATTTTAACAAATGCAAGACCTCTAACAAGAAATCTTGACACTCTGACAAAAAGAGAACAAGCAATTTAGCACAACGTTTCAGGCAAAAATAGACCAAAAGTTCTCCTGATCAACAATACCCAATCCTCGAAACAAAAGGGAAAGCCAGGAAACACAAAGAAAGTCAAAGACTCAAGAAACTCAACCCAGATCCCGACCAGTCACAAATCAGCTCCCGGCTACAAGAAACTCGAAAGAAAAGAACGTGCGACAAGTGGGGTTTCACAAAGAATTATACAGAACTAACAGAAGCACATACTTCGATGGGAAGAATTTCAGACCTGAAGAGCGAAGCGATGAGCAGAGAAGGCGAGCTTCCTAAGAGTGAATGCCCGAGTAGAGCAAAGAGCGAAGACAGCGGAAATCGTGAGCAGAGCAGAGCGAAGAGAGCAGAAGAGTGATCGCGACGTGAGTAGAGCAGAGCGAAGAGAATTGCGAGCACAGCAGAGCGAAGAGAATGCTCGAGCAGAGTAGTGAAACGCCGTTGCCTTCAATTATTGGGTGTCGGCCATCTGCAGATTTCAAGGGTACACTACCAGAAAAAAGGCTTTTAACGGTGGTTAAAAGTGGCTTTTAACGGCGGTTTTGAAGGTGTAGTTGTTAAAGGCGACGTTGAAAGGTAAGGAAAACACGACGGTTTTTAACCGCCGTGAAAAGTGGACTTTCCACGGCGGTTTTATATTTAACCGCCGTTAAGAATGTTTTTTTTTTTTAAATTCTGCTTTATTTTCGTGTTTACCACCCTGCAGTTTATAGCTCCAAACAAATGTAGGCAGTGCAGATCACGCAGAACAAGATCAATTAGCTAGTTAATATACAGCAATGAAATTTTTTTTTACACAATTCGAAAATAGGGAAACCGGCCAATATAATAGAACTAAGTGGTTACCAAAGAACACGTATTGGCTAGGTCCAACAATTCTGAAATAGAAGTAACTACTTCTCTGTACAATGGAAATCATGAACAATATAAGAGGGAACCGAGAGAAAGCATCTAACAATGAATTTTTTGAGAAATAACCTATCTATTTGAAAGCTAAATTTCAATTTTTTCTACCAATGTTGTTGACAAAGTGTCCCTCATCAAGTTGATGTCATCCATGAGATATGGCGCAGTATTTTGAAATATCTGTTAATCAAAAATAACATAGTAAACTTAGTCAAAAATGTGAAATAAATTGAAGAACGTCATGCAACGTAACTCATCTTTACCTCGTCTAATTTCTCAGTCGTTCCTGTCTCAATTATGTCATTCATGTAGCGGATGACATAATATCCACACTCAACATGTCCTTGTTGACAACGGTACTAAAAAAATAAGATATAAAATTGAATATTAGACATTATTGATTATAAACATTAACTTTAATTCATCAAAAAATGTTTAAAAGTTAGTTCAAAACAACATATACCTGTGGAAGAATCCATGTTGGTGCTTGTCTATTTTGTTTAATCGCCACGACATTAAAACTATGAAAAGCCCTATCAACATTATAAGAGAAAATGATATTAGAGCATGCTTGTATAAACTTCACAAGTAATAAATATATAAATAAAAACTAACGTGTCGATGACATCTTTGGTTTCTTCGGATGGACTTCCACAGAGTGAATCGAACCAGTAAACTTTGTTGTCAAAAGGGGCACAAACAATTAGAGTCCAATGATAACTGCAAAAGGCAAACCATGTTAATTATAACCCGACACATACAACTTGTATATCTCAAATACAATAATACACTTACCCTTCCACGTAAGGTGCAAAATATATTAGCTTTTTGGTCTGACTCATTGCGGTCATAATGTAGATTGACCTTGCTTCCACAGTATTAAATTCTTTCTGCACCCTTTGAGGACACATAAAGCCATATGTTCTTTCAAGTCCTCCGTTTCGACAGATTTGATTAAAATGCCTGTTGTTCAAGTAAAAAACATTAGGACATGCATGAAGTATAATATGTAATAAGAAAATGATATTGTAACTTACAAAATAGCAAGCTGCATGAAGGCTATATCAAGCTCCTCAAAGTTGAGGAACTGAACGAGGTCCCTCTTGTCAATGGTGAAGTCGTATGTTATATCTGAACCCACAACCCCCAACGGCATCTTGAAAGTCACAGGCTTATCCATGTTTGGCACTATGGAATGAAGAACCTCCAAACTGGAATACATAAGCGCAACATCACTAGGAAGAGGCAAGAGTACAGGATCAGATGATGCGCTCGTTGTGGCCTTCTTTGCTGCCGCCTTCTTCACTATTGGCTTTGTAATAAGTCTCTTTGGCCACAAAATGAAATGTCCTTTAGCTTGGGCCAAGAGTCGAACCTCATCAGTAGGATTAGGCACTGGTGTACCCCCTGACCACGAACAATCCTCTCCACTGTCACCCTTGCTTGATTGCTCGGAATTTTGTTGCCGTGAATCGTTGTGCCCATGAATGCTCGACCATTAGCAACATGAACAGGTGAATTTTCATAATCCACATAGAGAGAACACGGCATCCCATTGTCTTCGACAGGGTCAGGGCTAGGGTCAGGGTCAGACACTGTCAGTGGCTGTGTCTGATTATTACTGCCCTTTCCGCTTTTTATCACAGGTGAACCCTGAAACATAATATGAAATTAGTTAAGAAACATTAAATAAGTTTAAATGGATCAAATGAATCTTTAGAAGATTTAAAAAGATGTGTGATTATTACCTGGGAAGGTTCAGATACTCGGGGCATCTGGAATCCGCTCGTACCCATCATCATCAAAGTCTGTTGAAACTTGGCATCGAATTCATCACGTATCTTTTGCATCTCTGCCATGTGTTGTTGACTTAGTTCAGCTCGAACTCTCTCTGTTTCTTCTTGTAGTCGTTGGTCGAGCTCCTCTTTAGATACCATGTTAGCGGAGGATGATCTGGTGCTTCTTCGTGAAGCAGAGCCAAAAAATTCTTTAATACCAATCCCTTTAGGGGCCCCTCGGACTCTTCCGGGATGGTCAGCCTTTCCAATAGCAGTGGCCAAGATATCCATCCGTCCTTGAGGGATGAATGTACCTTGAGATAGTTGCTCCTCAAGTGTATCCTATATCATTAAAACAACAAATTCAATTTAAGATAATTGAAAAAAACAATTAATGAAGCATAATTCTTAAATATTACTTACAATCCTCTCAGCAACAGCAGCAGACTGTGGAGTAATGTATTGACCCTTTTTAATCCTCGCCGCCTTCCATTTTTCTTGGCGAGAAGGACGCTCAATAGATGGCATGTAGCCAGTAGGATCTGAAGCAGCAGCCATCTGTGCATTCTTCAGTCGTTCCTCCATCATACTTCTTTCCAACCCACCATACCCTGCACGAGACATGGTATGTGGGTATACATTCTGCTCAGATATTTGTTTGTTCTTCTGACTCAATGCCTATGACAATGAAACCAAATCGACAAAATTAGTTTAGTTAAATAAAATATGACCTGATTAAAAAATAAGTTTGAAGAAACCAAACCTGAAATGCGGGGTCTTCACGTTGCTTCACAAAATTCTCCCATGCCTCGTCGCTAATAAACTGGTATCGTTCCTTAGGATGCACACCCTTTCTTTTTCCATTAATATAATGTGTTGTAAGCATGGACTTAAAATCCCTCCACCGTTCAGCAATTTGCTTCAACAGACGGTCTCTCATTTGTTTAGTGGCAGGAATATCAAATGTCAGCTGCATGCAATACAATAATAGCATAGAGTTATAAAGTAAATAAACAACTATAATTGAAACAAGTAGAGAAAACAATGCACAATATACCAATATATCCTCCCAAAGGTTTTTCTTCAAATCTTTGTCCACCTTCTTCCAGTTAGGAATGTCAATGCTAATTTTACTGCGTGCGAGATAACCCACATAACTAGTAAATTGAGCCCCATCCTTTCCTATAGGCTTCAGATCATCATCAAACTCCACTGTAATCCTCATAGGCTGTGTGCTCTCATCACGTAAAGCTAAATGCCTCATATGGGTTGGCCCTCTACCCTTTCTCCGGCTAGTAAAAGAGTTGTCATCACCAGAACCCTGTTGACCGGATCCGTCCATTTCCTGTTTAAAGAACAAGGAATTAATAAATGTAAGAATAAAAAATATCAAGTTAATATAAAACACTATATTATTAAGTATATTTAGCAAAAAAAAATATCAAAAAATTCATTTGAGGCTTACAACGATTATCCTCCCAAATTCCTTCACAATGATCATCTCTAACAGCATAGTCATCATCTACCAAATCTAATTCAACTGCTTTAGGTCGAGTAGCTGTGAAAGGCGGGGTTTCATCAAGATTAAGCTCTAAGTCACCATCATCTCCACCAACTCCTTGCCTTTTACCTTGAAGCACGATAGACAATTTCTTTTTTGCTAGATCGGGAACGAAGAACACTTGTTTTGCTTGACTTGCCAAAATAAATGGCTCGTCTCCGTATCCAAACCTCTCAAGATCGACCGAAACAAATCCAAATTCTTCATCCACTTGCACAGCATTACTATTAACCCACTTACATTTGAAGACGGGAACTTTAAACTTGGTATAACTAACCTCCCATATCTCTTCTATTATTCCATAATAGGACATTGCCGCCAACATTGGGTTTCTGTCTTTAGAACTAGCAAAATGCATGGCTTCCGCTACTACCATCACCCCACTATTCTGCATAGTACTCTTATCGTCTTGGGTTTTTGTGTAAAAAGAATAACCATTTATATCATATCCACCCCAACACAAAACCTCAAAAGAAGGCCCTGCAGCTAGCCTCTGTATTGTCTCAGAAGGATTGCCATCTTTTAACACTTCTCGCTTGAACCACTCTGCAAATGACTTATTATGTTCATTAGCTAGTTGCATGTCACTCTTTCTTGGATTCAAGTTCCTCAGCATATTCTTGTGAGCATTTAAGTACGGCAAAACTTCATCCGTGTTGTTTAAAATGTATAGATGTGCCTGCATTACAACTTCTCTTGACATAGACCTCACTATGACACCCCGTGTTCCCTTGCTTCTTCTCCCTTGATCATGTCGAGATTGAGGAAGACCAACTGCCTTTACCCTGTCAAGATATGCGTTACAAAACTCAACTGCCTCCTCAGCTACATATCTCTCAACAATTGATGCCTCAGGCCGATAAGGATTCTTAGAGTACCCTTTTAGGATTTTCATGTATCTCTCAAAAGGGTACATCCATCTTAAACACACAGGGCCACAAAGTCTTATCTCTCGCACAAGATGAGCTATCAAGTGGACCATAATATCAAAAAATGATGGAGGAAAATGCATTTCCAATTGAGAGAGGATCACATAACCTTCATTTTCTAATTCATCCAACTCAGCAGGATCAATGACTTTGCTGCAAATGGCACTAAAAAACATACAAAGTCTTGTAATAGTATTTCTCACATCGGTTTTCATAATGCCTCGAATAGCAAGTGGAAGTAATTGTTGCATCAACACATGACAATCATGAGACTTCATTCCCGTTATCTTCAAATCTTGCATTGAAACAAGTTTGCTTAAATTAGAAGAATAACCTTGTGGCACCTTAATAGTATTGACAAAACCACAGAAACTTCTTTTCTCTTCTTTTGATAATGTGTGCGCAGCTGGATGTAAATAAGCCCTCTTACCATCTCTTTCTTGTGGGTGAAGGACATTTCTTATTCCAATTTCGACTAAGTCTCGTCTTGTATTGATTCCATCTTTAGTCTTTCCACTTATATGCAAAAGTGTACCAACAAGACTCTCACATACATTCTTCTCCACATGCATCACGTCTAGACTATGCCTCACATCAAGACTTCGCCAATATGGAAGATCAAAAAAGACAGATCTTTTTTTCCATATATTTCTCTCACTGGCAGTCTTCTTCTTCTTCTTCTTACCGAAGACCACATTAATTCCCTCCACCCGCTGATAAACTTCTTCTCCAGTTAATGGTCTTGGAGCCATTTCATATTCTTGTGAGCCATTAAATGCCTTTTTCAATCTACGGTAAGGGTGATACCGACTAAGAAACCTTCTGTGACCAAGATATACTGTCTTCCTGCCATGTTTAAGTTGCATATAGTGGGTGCCTTCTTCACATATCGGGCATGCTTTATGCCCCTTAACACTGTATCCAGACAAATTTCCATATGCTGGAAAGTCATTTATCGTGGTGAAGATCATGGCACGTAAATTGAAGGTCTCTTGTTTATATGCATCAAACACATCAACACCTTCCTCCCATAATTTCTTCAGATCCTCAATCAAAGGTGCCAAATACACATCAATATCGTTTCCCGGTTGTTTTGGCCCCGAGATCATCAAAGATAGCATGATATACTTTCTTTTCATACATAACCAAGGAGGCAAGTTGTAAATTACGAGGAGCACTGGCCAAGCACTGTGTGTGCTACTAAGATTACCATATGGGTTAATTCCATCCGTACAAAGCCCTAGCCGAAGGTTTCTTGGCTCGCCACCAAATTGAGGAAATTTTTGATCTATTGTTTTCCATTGAGGAGAATCTGCTGGGTGACGAAGCTTTCCATCACATATTTTCTCATCAAAATGCCATCTCAAGTTCTTTGCATCTGTGGCATTAGCAAATAGACGCTTAAATCGTGGTATTATTGGAAGATACCACAGAACCTTTAAAGGAGAACCTTTGGTCATCTCATTATAATCACCATCATCTTTCTTCATTTTGTATCTTGAAGTCCCACATTTAGGGCACTTATTCAACTCTTCATAATCATTTCTGAATAATATGCAGTCATTAGGACACGCATGTATCTTCTCATATTCCAAACCCATCGGACACAAAATCTTTTTTGCCTCATACATTCGTTTCGGAAGTGAATTCCCTTTGGGAAGAATATCACTCAGCAATTCAAGCAATTCCGTAAAACTAGCATCGGTCCAACCATTTCTTGCCTTCAAATTCATCAGTTTCAATACGGTTGTCAATCTTGTGTAATCATCTTTGCACCCCGGGTATAAAGGTGTCTCTGCATCACTACACAAAGTTTCAAAGGTGGAAGAAAACTGTGTAGAGGATTCAGACCTTATATCACGAAACATATCCGAAATTCTATCACCAAAGTCTTCATTCACAACCTTCTCATTTGCAGACAGTGTAGTCTTTCTAATTTCTCCATGCCATATCCAATTTGTATACCTCAAATTTATCCCATCACAGATAAGATGCTCTTTTATCTCAGAAATACTCCGTCGACTATTGTTTAAACATTTGACACAAGGACAATAGTACAATCCATCTCCTTTACTAGGGGCATTTCTCTGAGCAAACTCAAAAATTTTCAACCCCATCCTCATATTCCTTGCTAATTCTCCTAGCTTTCATCCAACTACGATCCATTGTTCTACAGATTATTTAAACAATACTTTACTATCAATCAAAATTCATAACGAAGGAAAAAAAACATAAAATAACTAACAGATTATTTATCACTAAATTCTTATATTTATTACAAAAAATTATCAAAAATTCGAAATAAATATCAAAAAATTATAAAAAAATTTAAAAACTTCACAACTAATCAACTCCAAACATTTAAACATATTTCTAATACAGTATGTAAAAAGGAATTAAGGTTTTCTCACATCTAATGCCTACCAATTAACACCAATCAACGGTTCAACCACATAAAAATGCAAAATGAACAATAGAAGCCAACCACAATGTAAAACTAACAACCCCATTTCATATATAACAGATTTTCATGGCTAAAACATTCAACAAACCAAGAAAAATTGAAAAGAATGAAAGAAGAGGATACTCACAGAGCAGAGAAGCTTCAAATGCGAAGTGAGGCGGCGGCGGACAGCGGCAATGCACCGGTTTTCGGTTAGATAGTGGAGGGTAGGACCGGTTTTCGGTGGTGGACCACGGCTGAGGAAGAACCGACGGAAATGGGAGGCGCGGTCGACCACGGCGGCAAGGCTCCAAGAGCTCAATGGAGGAGTTTAAACGGTGGGATAGTGGCGGGAATGGCCGGTAATGGCAGTTTTACGGTAGTGGGGCAGAGGGGGACCACGGCGCACTGAAGAAATGAGAAAGAAAGTGAGGAGAGTCGAGCGGCGGAGGGGGTTAGAAGACACACTTTCCACGGCGGTTTTATTGAAAACCGCCGTGGAAAGTCATACCCTTTCAACTTATTTACAAAAATGCCACCGCGTTTTTTTCCACTTCGTTTTTCTGCTGAACCGCCGTTAGTTTGCGATGTTAAAAGTCTTTTTTTCTAGTAGTGGTATTTTTGGGTCAAATGTGTTGCCTTCAATTATTCAGCCAGAAGCGAGAATTTCTTGCTTCTGATGAAACCATGGTTTCACCGGTGGAAACCATGGCTTCAAGCAGGACCACAGTTTATGCAAAATGTCTGCCTGTTTGGATGACATTTTGTGCAAACCATGGTTTAGCCTTCCAAACCATGGTTTCTAGTGTCATCCAAACAGGGCCTTGAAATTTTTGTCCCGTTTTAAAAAATTCGCGAGTATTTTTGCATCTAATATTTTATTATAGTGCTTAGTGCTCCTTTTTAATATTATAATGAGTAAATTTACCCATTTATCCTATTTTTTTAAATGTGTATATATTAAAGAGGGATAAAGTTAGAAAGTTACGATATTTTAATAGAGAATTAATACAGTTTAAAATTACTCTTAGTCTATATAAAATATGCTGCAAGTGTATTATAAACAGGATCAGAGGAGTGTATATATATATATATATATATATACACACACACACTCCAGTTTTGAAAGATTTTTGCCACAAAAGAGTTGAGTCATACTTGACAACAATAATATAATACAAAAATTGAAAAAAATAAGAGATTTAGTCAGAAGTGAGTCAAAAGCCAAAGTTAAAAGTTAACTGAGACAGCTTCAACCGATTAGATATTGAAGCCTATATTTTGAAGAGCATTCCAGTTAATGAAACACGACGAGGAAACAGTAACACATGTTGTTGAGATAAGTGCTTTGGTCATTTATGTCAGTTAAAGGAGACTTGACATTGCTCTCAAACTCCTCATCACAGAAATCTGGGATATCTGAGGATAACCCTATATTTTCTTCTGCTATCAATTTATCCTTGGACTTACTGAAAGCAAATAAAGCCTTATCCACATATGAAAGACCTTTTGAGTACAAATCAAAGCAACTCTTCAAAGAAATCTTCATATCCTCACCCAAATTGGGATCGTTCAAGAGATTGGAAATGGTAGAAATCACGTTGGTTGTGTTGGTTTTTCACAAGTTCATTGAAATGAGCACAAGTTCCTCCATGCTGCTCGGTGGCTTCTTGCACACAGCTTCCAGGCTCTCGACGCAGAAATCGTAGGGGGCGGGTGAAAGGTCGGATTCTGGAGCTTTTTTACAAGAGTCTCTAATGATGTTTGAACCATTCGAGGATTCAAACACCATGAGCAAGATGAATAAGAAACTTAGAGGGCGAAATGCCAACAGCAATTAACTTCATTCTTGTCTCTCTCAATGAGTTTCTTTGCTGGTTGTATGCACATTTCAACTTATATATTGTGGGGATTGGTCATTTATTGGTCTAGTGCTTTCTGTTACAGTATTAAATGTTTTCTGCCACCATATTAAATTCCATTAATGTTATTTAGATAAAATTTCTTATATCCATCATGTCAAGTTCTCCGATTATAAATGATTGCACATATAACTTATACTCCTCTGGTCCTATTTATAGGGCAGAGAGAGAAGATATTTTTTTGTCTTCTTTATAGGACACTAAGAGAAATTTTTTGTATGGATGTACAATTTTACCTCTCATTTATTATTGTGTTGACTTTGTTTATATGAGGTATAATGCAAATTAAACAGGGATAAATTTGAAAAGTTATTAAATTTTAAATGAGAGTTAATAAAGTTTAAGGTTTTCCTTGGTCTGTGTGAAACATGCTGGAAATGCCTTATAAATAGGACAAGAGGAGTATTTTTTTAACATGATCTTATAATTAAATAGAAATATTTTAAAAATAAGATATATGATGATTGAAAAATTTAATACAATAAATATGAGAAATTATTTGTTTTTTAAAAAAATTATGCAAAATTATGTCTCTCGTTGAGATTAGAAAAATATAAGATATGAGAATGTTAGATGCTTTGGTCCATTGGGTGATGCTGGAGTATTGGGCTAGAGTGCATATTAACAATGGGCAAGATAGCCCATGTTAAGCAACGTCCCGTGATACTATATAAGAGATTTTTTTCTTTTAAATCACAGTGAAACATCAACTCCTCAATATCAGTTAACCAAATAGTGCAGTGCAAGCTGGCGAGTGAATGTTGGCAACTGATAATATCCCCAGGCCACTTGACACGCTTCAAACCAACCAGCACGGAAGATTGGCTTCATGAAAATCTAAACCAGCAGGATAAGAACCCCCTGTGGAGCATGATTTTTGGTATCCTATGCTGGAAGCGTTGGAGCGCACGTAACCACCTCATCTTCAATGAGGAACCCACTTCAGGCTTCAGGATGATCAATGCAACGCTAGCCTTCGCCAATCACATTATGAAAGCCAAGAACTTTTGTAATCTTTTGACTTGATGAAGTAGTCCCGTAGATTCGGGTTGGTTTCTTTCTTTCTTTTTTATTTTTGGTTTTCTAGTTCTGTACATATTTCTTTGATTAACGAATTCCTTTTACTCAAAAAAAAAAGAGCTAATCAAATAGTAAAATTTGGTTTTAGATATTAAATCTTAACTCATTTTGTTTTTTATTTTTTTTTTAAAATATCCCTATTAATTGTAAGAAGTGTTTACTAGGTAATTCAACTCACCCAAGACACAAGACTAAAACTAATAGTTTGAAAAGATTGACACACATTTACTATCAATAGCCAATTTAATTAATTTTTTTAATATCTTTAAATTATTTATCTAATTCTTATATTAAGAATAAAAAGTAATAATTATTTAAAAAAATTTTAATAACAAAGTAATAATATGCACATGTTATTAATTTTTTACATCGTTAGAACTTGTCACTATCTAGCTTTATGTATTATGAGTCTCCAGTAATAATACTCTAAGAAAGAAGCCAATCTTATACCAAAAAAAAAAAAAAAAAAACCTATCATTTCGATCTTTCTAAGGATGAAAGGCTTCAAAACACAGCACACAAGCAACAACACCGCCACATAACCTGTAAGAATGCCAAATCATCTTTTCAGTTATTTGGTTGCATCATCAAAATTAACAGTGTTTATGTAAGATCAACAATATTTAACGGCTCCGATTTTAATTTAAAGAATCAAAGATTATATCAGCATTTTTCTAACAGAGGAAGTGTTGGCACGCTTGGCAACGTTCTGTGCCTTTTAAGCTGCCTTTTTGTGATTTGCTGATTGAACTCTTCCCCCCATAGAAATTTGACAGTTAGCTCTCACCTCCGGAGCTCATGACTTGTGGATAATATATTATATCACTCTAATCTTTAAAGGTACTTTTTAATTTTCTGGTAAAAAAAAAAGGTACTTTTTAATTTTATTCGTATTTACTTCTTTCATGGTATTTATAAGACACTTTTAATATATTTTATATAAATTAAAAAATCTGAAAATGTATTAACTTTCTATTAAAATATAATAATTTTTTAACTTTATCTATATTTAATATATGCACCTTTCAAAAGAGACAACTACCTACGCTATAATAAATGAACGACAAAATAGTACTCCTCCGGTTCTTAATATAAAAACTATTTAATTAATTTGATTATATTAATAAAGTTAGGTAAGTTAGTTAATTATAAGAAATGTGACACATTTTTCCTAAAACACTATAATAACCTTTCTTAATACCCCATCTCCTTCTTCTACTTGATTATGGTTGAAAGAGTATCTATAGGGGTAACTTAGATAAAACTGATAAATATGAGAAATTGGTCTTATATTTAGGACCAAAATCAAATTAATAATTAGGTCATATATTAAGGACCGGAAGAGTACATTCACACTGAAAATTTAATAAGTGACTTATAAATAGGATAAAAAAACTTCTCTTTTTGTTCTATAAATAGGACTAGATAAGTAATTTTCATCGAAATGAAAGAAAGGAAGAAGAGATGTGAAAAATAATTTGTAAAATTAAAAAAAATTGTTGATTTAATATATTTTTTTATATATAAAAATATGGGAAAAGTAACTTATATTAAACAATGTAGTGCTGTACACTTACTTACGCATACCCTGTTAGTTAATATCACCATCAAGACTTCTAGGTGATGCTGGATCCCGTAATGCAAAAGTCAGGTGACGTCCACGTGCTTCCTCATATTCCGTCCCCCGGAAGGGCGTTTTTATTGTAGGTTTCCCACGTAGTGACCCACATTGGAGCAGTTGGCGTGGGCCCTACCTGAAAAAGAAAATTAACACTATTAAATTGGAGTAACGATAGGAATAAAATTAGTTGGGGTTTTGTACAAAAGTTTGGGAATTAAAATGCCATTCATTCTCTCTTCAATACTCTCATTTATAGTCCCTTTCTGTTGTCAGCCACGCCACCCTTGACCCTTGGATGGATGGATCTCACCATTCTCTTTCTTCCTCTTGTGCTTTTGCTCCCACTTGCCTCTTTAATTACATTTTTAATTCTAATGAATGCGCAATTACTCTTTTGCTCATTTCCAATAACCTTTGATCAATAATCCTCAGGTCCTCTCACGAGCTTCAAAATTTTGAAAAAAACATACTGTATATTTTATAAATTTTAATTTAAGTTTATTTTAATATTTAGGTTTATCTCAACATTTGATACGTTCTTTTTAATTTTATTCTTAATTATTTATTATTTATCATTTATTTTATCTTATTTGTCAAACTCTTTCATTATATTTTTCTATAAATTTCTTTTCATTATTTTTCTAATTTATTATAATAATATATTTAAAAATAAATATATATTTTTTACTTATTTATAGGGGTGAGCAAAACCGAACTGTAACCGAAAACTGAACCGAATTGAATTCAATTTCAGTTTTTCAGTTCAGTTATTTTGGTTTTTTGTTACATATTTGGTTTTTATTTTTTTTTAAGAATTCGGTTTCGGAGTTCGGTTCGGTTAATTAAAAGAAATTTCAGTTATAACTGAAAAACCTAAATATATATTATATATTTATATTTAATAAGTATTATAATAATAAATATATATATATGGGTTTATGTGAACTCTTTAAATATATTTATATTCAATAAATATGATTATAATAAATATTATTTAATAAATCACATTGAATGATAAAATATTTATTAATTAATTGTTGTAATTATGTTTTATTATTATTTTAAATTTAAAATCAATTTTCATATTTATATATTTTTGTTAATCAGTTAACTGAACCAAAATATTTTGTTTAATTCGGTTTTCGGTTAGTTCAGTTAATTGATTTTGGTTTGGTGTTTAAAATTTACTCTATTTGGTTATTTAGGTTATCACCAATAACTGAACCGAAAAACTGAATATTCACTCCTACTTATTTGTTGCTTTTATGTAATTTTTTATTATACATAAATTAGTTATTTGAAACTTATAATGAGTAATAGAGGAAGTACGACAAAACATTTTTGAACAGGTATAACATAGCCTTATTTATAAAGTATATTTGAAATTTGAGAAAATTCTAAAAGAATATTTCTAAAATTTTAAATTTTCAAATAAAAAATGACTATAAAAATGTGTTGTCATTTGCTTTTTAAATGTTGTCAATTATTATTAAAGTGTAGTAAATAAGACTGATTTAGAATTTTAAAATTCAAAAGTTTTTTTTTTTTGAGATTCTCTCTTGAAATTTTAACCAATGTTTTCCCCAATTTTTGAACTAATTGTCCTATTGATTACATAATCACTCTTATATTAATTATTTTTTTCGTATATTAATTATTTTTTCTTCTATTCATTTCCTCTCAAGTCTCAACTACTCTCTCCCCATATATAAGTGTTATTTTTTAAAATATATATTTTAATATATTTATTATATTTAAGCTAATTCAATGATTTATA
Organism: Neltuma alba; assembly: GCF_004799145.2. Taxonomy (NCBI): domain Eukaryota; kingdom Viridiplantae; phylum Streptophyta; class Magnoliopsida; order Fabales; family Fabaceae; genus Neltuma; species Neltuma alba. Next base: position 38,390 of record NW_021633752.1, read on the forward strand.
TTTATATTTATATTTTATGTACAAAATTAGAGAGAGTAGTAATTAGTACTTTTTCCGATTCTAAATATAAGACTCATCTTATAGTGTAATTTATACTACAAAATAAATTTTATATTTAGAATTGGAGGAGTATTTAGCACAAGCTCTGTCCTTATGGTGGTTGCGGCTGAGCAAATGCCAATAGAACATTTTCTTACTTTCTCTTGTTATAAAAAAAAGGAAAAATAATAATAAAATACCTTCTGAATTTCAAAACGACAAATAAAGCATTCGAATAAACAAAATGATAAATAAGACATCAGGTACCAATATGGAATTTTGATTTTTGGCCTCAAAATATGTTATTAAACCCATTGACAAAATAATAATTTTTACTATAAAAGTTGTAAATCCCACTGTATGTTTTGTAAAATTCAACATGGAATTGTATTGTTTTTTACAGAAAAGTTGCACAACCCCTCAAAACAGGTTGCAAAACCCATAAACCAAGTAGTAAATCTCACTATGAAAGTTGTAAGTCCCACTATGTGTTTGTAAAATTATAGAAAATTTGACTCAGCCCTTCAAAACAGGTTGCAAAATCCAGTGAAGAAGTAATAATTCTCACTATGAAAGCTGTAAATCCCACTATGTGTCTTGTAAAATTCAAAATCAAAATCCCATATTAGTACTTGATGCCTTCTTTGTCATTTTATTTATTCGAATGCCTTATTTATCGTTTTAAAATTCAGAAGGTATTTTATTATCATTTTTTCAAAAAAAAAATGCCGATAAAACAAGTAATGTTTGCTTATAGCTTTTTTTCTTTTTGGGCCAAACATTTGCTCATAGCTTTTTTTTTTTGGCCAAACGTTTGCTTATAGCTATTGAATCGCCCGGAAAAGACATGATTTATTATCCTGTTCTGCTAAATGATTAAAGCGAAACTTCTCGTTTCTTGGTATTCAACTTTATTTTGGGTGCCTTTGTTTTCTTTTGTTACGTGTTATCTTTATTGTCATATTATATACCGTCATTTTCCTTTGAAATTCACACAGTGATACTTCTTCCGATTTTTAATATAAGATCTTATTTAATTTTTATTTTGATTCTAGATATAAAATTTTAATCTATTTTATCTCTCATATTTATCCAATTTTTTTTCAAAATAGCTCTTATAATAATAATAATTTTAGCTAATACATTTGATTAGTAAGAATATTTTAGGAAAAATAATACCTAGTTATTACAAATAACTAACATAACTAATTTTTTAATCTACTCAAATTAATCAACTAGCTCTTATATTAAGAAACGGAGGTAGTACTAATTAAGAAATTACTATTGTGTTTAAAATGATTTTTTTACTGACATTTAAAAAAAAAAATTTTGTTCTTTCTTATTTGGTAGTTTTTGGTTATATTTGTGAGGCACTTTCAGTAATTTCACATGGACTAAAAAAATTTTAAAATACATTTATTTTTTGTTAAAATATAACAATTCTTCAATTTTATATTTATTTAATATGTACATATTTTTAAAAAATTACTATCTATACTATAATAAATAAAGAACAAAATAGTATGTTTATGGTAAAAATTTAATAAAATGAATCATAAAAAGAATTAAGAAATTTTTTCTTCCGCTACTCTATAAAAGGGATCAGATGGCTAAATGACATATCTGGCTGGCAGCCAATTGTTTTCTCTTTTCTTTGAGAGAAAAAGGAAAGTCAAAAATGAATGGCAGTCACGATATTTCGACAAAGATGGAGGGCAAATATATAATGATACCCAATAATGCGGAAAAACTCGCGTGAATATGTATCAAAATCCAGCTGCGCAAAACGTAGCTTCGACTCGTAGTGACTTTTCCTTTTCTCCTCCTTTTGCTGTTTCTGAGCTTTCTGTGTAATTCCAAACGAAAAGGAAAAGTGAAAAAAGAAGGACAAATTAAAAACAAAAAACAAAAACAAATGGGAAAGCGGTCGCCATTTCCTCTGACTCTGACTTAGACCAGGAGCCACTACAATATCAGAGAGGGAAAAAAGGGAAGCTTCCCGCAAAGATTCAGTGGAATTTTCACTATCTCCTCCTTTCTTTTAACGGTCAGTTCAGTCCTTCTGCTTAGTGGAATTCTGACTGTACCAGTACAAGTATTGCATGTAAGGCGTCCGAGATTTTGTTTATTGCGTTTTATTGTCATGCTTAGAGCTATTTATGGCTGTTGATTTGGCTGGCGGAACTTTTTTAGTTGGATGATTTGATTGATCGATCTTATGCTGCGATCACACTTGAACTCTGCACATTGCTTCAATGATTTTTCGATAATGTTCTTTGGTTTTCTTTTTTACATTCTCTGTCAATGGATTCTGGATTAAGCTAGGCACAGCGTGGTCTATGAATTGGAATTTCACTGTTGTCGCATTACATCACTCAGCAAGAGCGCGCAAGCCTCTAATTATGCATAATTAATGGAAACGATGAGGGAAAGAAGAAAGCAATATGACTAAAGGAGATTTGTGGACCTGGTACAGTGTATATGCATGGATGTGGATTAAGTGCGTTGATAATATCTGCTCAAGCCCTTCTAATTGTTTCAGCTAATGTACAAAATTTCTATCAGCAAAGCATGATGGCTGGGGCATTAACCGAAGTAACGTTCAATCCAGCTTCCCCATAGTTGCTCCTCTGCGTGCCCAATTTCATTAGAAACTTCCGCGTAATCGACTGCCTTTGATAGAAGGAATAATTTCATATTTGAATAGTTGCCAGAGCTGGCTTTCCAGCTATGCTGTGGATAAGTGATCATGGTAAAAGAGAAGTGAGGCAATGTCTATATATGTTGCCAGTTGCCAAGGCTAAGACTCATGACTCTCATGCGGTTTAATTTCACTCTTAAATATTTTATTATCTAGCACCTGTTTAGTCAAAACCTTTTTTTTTTAAAAGAAAAAATCATATATCATGTATATTCTGTGGTTATTCTTGTAAAATTGAATATCTAGCCTATAGTACAATGAGGGATTATCATGACTAGCTGCATTGATTTGTATTATTAGACCTATGATGGCCTAATTTAGGAGAACTTGCAGAATAGGAATTTCTAACTCATGATAAAGAATGCAATTGACAATCATGCTTTCACAAGGCTGAATTTGGTGATATCCCTAGTTTTTCAAATTGCTTATTTAGTTTAGTCCCTATTATGGATGGAATTCTTTTTTGGCTGCTGGATGGTTTTTAAGTTAAATCCTGAAGGCTATTTATGTAGTTTCCTTGGTGGATATTTGTAAATCCTTGCTTTTACAAGCTTCTACTTCACACTGTAGTTGTTCTTTCTGCATGACACCTTGTATAATCTTATGAGTACAGGTTAACAACCGATTTATTCTCTCACTCCTCTACTCTGATGTTTCCTTTGGTCGCAGAATATGTGCAAAATTTGCAGCCTTGGCAACTGATTAAATCTTTGTGCTGGTGGAATTCATAAACAAACCTTGCAGGATAAATGTCTGCACCAACTACTTAGCTGATTGAAACATTACTTCATTTGGATATCTCCTGATACATAGTTGCTATAGTTGGTGATGCACTCTGTGGTAATGCATAGGTACCTTTGGTGCTGCATTGTATTTGGATATCTTCATACATCTTTCATTTTGGGACAGCATAGGAATAGGAGTACTGGCTCAGAAGACCAGCTAGGTCAATCTGGGTCCCTTGTAAGCGATTTTTCTCCATTCCATCACTCTGTATCTGTTCAAATATCATCTGCGTCATTTCCATTGAATGAGTCAGTATCTTGTGAGGACTTGGAAGGTGTAGGATCATTTAATACTACATGTTTACTAAGTTCAACTTTTCATTTGGATTCCGATATTCACATATATGGAGTTGGAAACCTGGAGATACTCCCTCATGCTTCTATATCATGTCCGGTGGAAGGATGCACAATAATATTCAATATGTCTGGTAACATTAAACTTGGTCAGTATGCATCTATTGTTGCTGGTTCTGTGGTTTTATCAGCAGCCAATATGTCTATGGAGTATGGTTCATCTATTAACACATCATCTTTGGGTGGGGCACCACCTTCCCAAACTAGCGGCACTCCTTATGGCTATGATGGGGCTGGGGGAGGGCATGGTGGGCGTGGTGCATCCTGTATAAAAGATAATACCACAAACTGGGGTGGTGATGTTTATGCTTGGTCTACTTTGTCTGAACCATGGTGTTATGGCAGTAAGGGTGGCGGAAAATCTGCTCTGAAAAAACTCGGAGGGAATGGTGGGGGGCGTATTAAGCTTCTAGTGAATGACACTTTGTTTATAAATGGCTCTGTTACTGCAGCAGGTGGAGATGGAGGGTCTGATGGGGGTGGTGGGTCTGGTGGAAGTATAATAATACATGCCCTAAAGCTGTAAGTATCAACCATATATCTGTGTACTTGTGACCTCATACTTATTGATTACAAAGTGTCTCATAATATCTGAAGCATGTTTATTGCTATTAATTAATAATGTGTTACATTTTAAAACATTGAGGTTCGGTAGTATTGATCGTCGCAACATAATCAATACTAGAGTTGTTGCGTTTGAAAAGATATCTAGAGTCTAGATTATTAAATAACAAGCCACAAGTCATGATGTTCAAAACTTCAAATATCTTTTCTCATGGATTTTCTTCAGCATTAAGCTCATCTGTCCATGGTGTCTTTTGGGGTTACTTCCTTGTAGATATTCAACATGTTTCACTTGGTTGAGGGATTTATTATCATGATTTATTTTGTCAGCATTTATTATCTTGATTCACCTTATTTGTTTTAAGAATATTATCTTAACTCTTAACTCATACGTAGGTAATTGTATTTTTTAAATCCTTGACTACTATTGTCTTTTTTTGTCAAGCAGTTGAAAAGTTATTGCCCACTTCATGTTTTGCTAGAGCCACTAGGTGCATGCAGTCATACATACTTGTTGACTGGTCAATTCTAGTTTAGTTAATTGTATGCTTATGCATTAGAGTTGTCTCATTTTTACATAATGCAGAAGGTCTGTTTTTTCAATTACGGATGTCCAAATTACTTCCTAAAGGATATTATACACTTTCCCTTTAAAACATAATAGCATATATGGGAAAATATTCTGTTCGGTCTAATGGGCTCCCAATGGATAGGGAACCCTCCCAAGAACTAGCTATTGAGGTGGAAAAACCAATCTGCTTGGGTACAATGCAGAACATCCCATGCTATTTAATATGAGATCTAGCCATCCCTTACTATCTTGGTCTCTATCAATTGGTCATCCTTCGAGAGTCAATTTTACTAATAAGCCCTGGTGATTTATAATCATTATCATCCTCACCTACTCCTTTAGTCCTATTTATAGGACAAAGAGAAGAAATTTTTTTGTCCTATTTCTAGGAAAGAGAGAAACTTTTTCATGTTACAATTTTACCTGTCACTTATTATTATGTGGACTTTGTTATCAAGGGGTATAATGTATATAAAACAGAGATGAAGTTGAAAAGTTGTTAATTATAAAGAGAGTTAATGAAGTTGAAGGTTTTTTTCTTTTTTGGGGTCTGTCTGAGATATGTTGGAAGTGATTTATAAGTAGGACCCGGAGTAGGATCTATATACTATTGTTTGTATTATAGTATGAATATATGTATGCATTGAAATTCTGTAGATTACATCAAAATACTGGATCATGAATTGATGCACTGGTGGAGCTCCCACCCCCCTCCTAGAAGAAAAATTAAAAAGTTGAATAAAATTAGCTAAAAGCAATAGGCGTGTAGGGAATGTATTTTTGGCCCAAATATACCTTTATTTAAGGAGGGGGAGAGAGAGGAGAGAGAGAGAATTAGTAAAAAAAGAGATGAGAGAGAGTCTACCGGTAGAGAATAAATTGGCCAACATGTGATAATTAATACAGTGGGGTGTAAAAAGGGAAAAAATGAATTAAATTTTCAAACATGTGCAAAGTCTAATTTATGAAAATGATCAACCGTGCCAGAGGAACTGAGGAAGTACTTTTTTTTTTTTTTTGCCAACACTTTTTATGGTAGTATATTTATGGTAATATATGTATATATTTTTTACTTGCCCATGTATTATATAATTTTGAATCCACTAAATTCATTGAATTTTTGGGTCCCTGATTTTATTGAATTCACACATGAAAATTTGTATTTAACATTTTTAACTTCCAAGTTATAAAAAATTTACAAGCGTAATTTTGTCTTCTTTTTTTCTTTCCTTTTTCTTCATGATATTTTCTCTCTGTCTTTTTTTTTTTGGGGTGCAAATAACATTTTTCTCTTTTTTGTTACCTTAAAATTTCAGTTAAATTTAGTTTAGTGGTGTTCCTTTTCTTTTGCTACCCCATTGTTTAATATTGTTTTTCTGATTGTCATTATATGATTATATCTTTGATATGGGCACACATGTGATGCTTTTTTTGACTATTCTTTTAATAATATAGTAATCTAATTTAAAATGTTGATATTATATTTTTAGTTGGGCCTTTGAAACCGTTGTATTTCAAGGCACTATAAATTTTTTACATGTTTGTGAATTAAATAGTGTTTGTAGCTTTATAAATAATATATTTTATGTATTCTTAGATAAGAGAGTCCAACATTCATTACCATATAACATTGCTGTTTTTATAGCTATTCGATAACACTTCCTTTTAAGCTTATTAGGTACCTTCTTGTCACATTTCATTCCAGTAGCCGTTCTTATCTTGAACCATCCAACTTGTATTCTATTTGAAATGTCTCCATCAATTTTACCATCCTTGTATATAATTGATCCCTAATATCTGAACAACACTTGTGGGATGATTTGATCTCCCCTCAGATAAACTGGTTTTCCTCTAAGGTGATTCTTAGCATTTCATTAAGATGTTATAATGGTTTGTGACAATTCATTAGATATTTTTTCAATGGATCATTGTTATGTATTACATAAGTTGTTACGGAACTATCTCTCATGAGTATTTACGTGGTGAAACTATTAATATTGGAAGATTACCCCATTTAAATTAAGAAGGAAAAATCATAATGTTATTAGTCGGTTAATTTTATTGTTATAATTGAAAAGTTCAAATGAAAATATGTTATTTTAATGATATACATAAAGTTATAAATTGTTTTTAAATGAAAATTTTTATAAAATAATGTGCTCCCACTCATCATGGTTCCTAGATCCACCACTGAATTTGAGATGAGAAATCAGACTGGTTTTTGGGAATTCTGTGATAATTGGTGGTAAGCAGTCCAGTATTACTCTTATGAGATCTATCAGAGATTTATACAAGTACATTGACGGCTAAACAGTTGCGAAGGACTAGGGTCAAAAGGCATGGTTGCAAAACCACCAATAGCACTATTGTGCCATTTTAATTTCAAAATCCCCTCCTGAATGACGATTACGGAATTTATATATCACCATTGTTTAATAATCCTCTCCAAGTTTTAGGAGGTAGGATATTTATTTTGAAATCATTATGGTAATATGATATGTGAAATTCTAAATTTAAATGTTCATGTGGGATAATTAATGCTAC
>NW_021633753.1:0-27015 GCF_004799145.2 Neltuma alba
GCGGATAGCAGTGCTGCTGCAACAAAATGTACTGATATATTGGCAGATAAAGTAATGAAGGAACTTCCATATTTGTGCTGTTACAAGAGTTATGCAGGTGACTTTAAAGAGAAAAAAGAAGAATTGTCAGTTGCAGTGGAGAGCGTGGACATGAAGATAAAGGAAGCCAAAGAAGAAATGAGACTGAAATTGAGCCTTTAGTTAAGCACTGGGTTCAAAAAGCCAACAGCCTTATTCAGCAAGAGACAAGATCAAAGAAATGGTTTGGTTTCTGTACTGATTGGTTTGCACAATATTCACTGGCAAAGAAATTGCAGCGCATTGTGCAAGAGATTCCCACAATAATAGAGAAAGCTGAGAACTTCTCACAAAGCTGCACATGCAGCTGAGCGTCCAAGCATGGAGTTCTATTCACAAGAGTTTATGCATTTTAACAGCAGAACCTTAGTTTTTGACCAACTTAGGGAGGAGGTGAAAGATGACATTATACACAGGATTGGACTGTAAGCAATGGGAGGATTGAGGAAAACCACAATGGCAAAAGCAGTTGGGAAGGAACTTGAAAATTCAAAGGCATTTGATAAAATTATCTCTGTTGAAGTGCCTAGCCCTGTTGATGAAAAGAAGATTCAAGATGAAGTTGCAAAGAAATTGGAATTGAAGTCTGAGGAAGACAAGCATTTAACACACGTAGAACAAATATGGATCAGAATTGCTAATGTTGGAAATGTACTCATAATACTTGATGATGTCTGGGAAGAACTAAACTCGAGAACATAGGCATTCACCGTGGCATCCATAACCAAGGCCGATGTAGTGTTTGGCTGACCACACGTGATGAGACAATTAGTAAAAGCATGGGATGCCAAACGACCATTAAACTAGAGCCCTTACCTGAGAAAGATGCAGTGAATCTTTTCCTATATCATGATAGTGAAAGTGAGAAAATTGTCCAAATAAATTGCAGTTGTTGGCATCAAAATTTGTGAATGATTGTGGAAGATTACCTGTTATAGCTGCAGCGATGGCAAAGACCTTCAGGAACTGGGATCCAAATAAATGGCAGGATGCTTTTACAGCAAAAAAAAGATTCATCCTTAAGGCATGGGAATAATAATGAAGCGAAAAAGTTTTATAATTCTCTGAAAATGAGCATCAACCATATAGATACAGGAGCCCAAGATCTCATCTTCATATGTTCACTATTCCCTAGAGCTTATGAAATACCTGTAGAACTTTTAATTAGAATTGCTATAGGTTTGGGGCTTTGTGAAAATGTTGATAGCTGCTACAAAGCAAGAAATGAGGTGCTTCTAATAAAAAACATAGTCGCATGTTCTGCTTTATTGTTGACTGCTACACAAGGATGTGTAAAGATGCACGATGTGATTCCCGATGCAGCTCAATAGATAGCAGGTGAGAAGACTCAAGTAATCATGGATTCTGAGATAAAATCAAAGGAGAATGTAAAATATTCATTGTCTGTGAAAAAATTGAAGGAAAATGTAAAATATTCATCTTGGAAGATAGATGACTTCTCCAATTTTTTTGAGGGCAGCAATCTTGAAGTTCTTTTAGTATGAGTAAATAATACAAGTCATTCTATGAAAGTTCCTGAGGAATTCTTTGTAGGCATGAAGGGACTTAGAGTTTTGCTTTTGTGTTCTAAGTTCAAATTTCAGAGAACATTGGCCTTGTCACTACCAAAATCAATTCATTCATTTGAAAATATCCAAACATTATCCCTAACAAATTGGGAGCTAGGTGATATATCTACTTTGCAAAATCTTAAAAAACTCCACACTACTGAATTGACTAATTGTTCCATTATTGAACTGCCAAATGATGTTAGCCAAGTAGAGAAATTCAGGTTGCTGGGCTTGGTATGTTGTTCAATCAAAAGGAATAATCCATTTGAAGTGATCGGGAGATGCTCAAAACTTGAAGTATTGTATTATGTTTCAAATCATGACACTCTTAACACTAAAATAAAGCCTTCTAAAATTATAGATCTTCATCAAGAATTTGAACTATATCATATAGAAGGCAACTACTCCTAACAGCATTCTTTTTAATTGGATGCTTCAACAAAAAAAAATATTTCAATTCAACTAAGTTAAAAGAGATCTTGTCTGAAAGCACAATGAAATCCCTAGCAACAAGAGCAGAGATTCCTGAGTTAACAGAACGTGATGAAAAAAGATGGACAAATCTTGTTCCTAAGATGGTTCATCCTAAAGAAGATGAAGGCATGAATGGCTTACTTCGGCTTTCTTTGAAATCTTGGCCTGCAATACAATGCCTCATCAATACAAGTGGAATTCAATATGATGCAACCATCTTCTCCAACTTAGTTGAGTTGCGACTTTATCTGTGAGGGAATTATGTCGTGATGATTTTCCTCAAGCCCCTGGAGAAGCTATACTTAAGTGGTTGTATTGAACTAGCAGGCACATTATTGAAGTACAAGCTAGAGCTAAGTAATTTGAAGTCTATTGAGTTATATGATTGTTCAATGGCATATCTTTTTCATCTATCCACAGCTTAAAGTCTAGAGCAACTGAAAAATTTGTACATGAAAAGATGCTCAAACATGAAATGCCTAATAAGTGATGGTGAGAGATCAGTAGAGCAGAAAGTAGATGATGATCAAGATCCAAATCAAAAGATCCATCACTCAATGTTCCAAAACTGAAGTTTCTCAATGTTCAAGAATGTCATAAATTGGAATTTATATTGCCAATTTTTCCATGCAAAGAGTTAGAAACTGTGAAAATCCATGGTTGTAATGAGCTAAAATACATATTTCGGCAATGTTTAGAGGAGGAAGGAATGTGTCAAATGGAAAAGGAAATCATACTCCCCTCACTACAAGAAATAGATGTCACAAACGTACCAAAATGCATCAGCATATATCCAGAATATTATCTGCCACAGCCTTCCCAAGTGCAGACATCATGGGGCCCTCTAGCTGTGTTGTTTATCTGCAAATGCCAGTGCCTTAACTATTGATGAACCATCTGTTTCCAAGGCCAATCAACTAGACCATGCTCAGGTATGTATCTCTCATTTGTTTCTTGCTATGATTGTAATTTTGTAATGTAATGACATACTGACAAATACTTGAATGTAACTTAGGCATCAAAGGAGAAACATCTCGGCAGAGCTGGTGGACTTTTTACACCTCCATTATATCCATACGAGAATTTGGGAAAGATGAAACTAGAGGGATTTTCTGAGTTGAAGTCACTTTTACCCTATCCATTGCCTTATCATTGAAATTGTTGGAAGAATTGATAATCAGAAAGTGTGGTGAAATGGAGCATACAGTCACAGATGAGGGACATGTTTACAATCGTATATATGAATGATTATTATATCTTTCCTAACCTAAAGCGGGTCAGAGTCTTCAATACTGAAAAGTTGAAATATGTGTTTGGAAAACGTCATTCTAATCAGAAGCATGATAATATTCATATCGAACTGAATTTCCTAGCCTTGAAAGAACTAGAACTTGAAGATGTACCAAATATGGTTAGTTTTTGCACCAAAAACTACTCTATGAAGGCATTATCTTTGCAAGATATTTGTTTGAAAAACTGCTCAAACTTCTCATAAATACTGTTATGGATTTATTTGTTGATGTGCGAAAAAGAGAAGATCTCTCAAAGGCAAAGGTAAGCCTCTTTCCAACTAGTTTTCTTAGTTAGTGACTATCAAAATAGATGAAATTTACTACCTTCAGTCTTTAATATAAGAGGTAATAGATTAATTTGAGTAGATTAAGAAAACTAGTTATGTTAGTTATTTGTGATAAATAAGTGTTGTATTTCCTAAAATATTCTTCTAATCTAGTATATTAGTTAAAACTACTATTATTATAAGGACTATTTTGGGAAAAAAAATGAATAAATATGAGAAACAAAGTGAATTGAGGTCTTATAGTTAAAATTAAAATAAAAGTTAAATGAAATCTTATATTAAGGACCGGATGTGGTATTATTTTGTGAAGATTTCTACTTCTCAAAGCTTTGTGTGTGTATGTGTAGGTCGCATGTATTATTAATTTTGATGACTAGTTAAAAAATATGTCATGTGGTACGTGCAAGTTATATTTTCACATCTTACTTCCACTTAAAGTCATCTATATTGTTCAATTTTCCCTCATTATTTCATTTTTTGTTCATTTATTGTGGTATTTAGAAATTGAATATTCAACTCCTTAATCATTTTTAATATAGATGGAGCCCCTAGGTGGAACCTGAAACTTTTTTATTTTATCGAATTCATGTGTTTACCAAGGAAAAGGAAAGAAAGAATTGACATGTTTGTATTTAAGCAAGGCATCAAAAACGAAGCATGTGGCAAGTATAGCTCATAGATGTTTGTGATCACCATCATATCAATCCAGTTTGAGAAAGATTGAGATAACTGGATTTTCCGAGTTAATATCACTTTTTACCGCATCCATTGCCTCATCACTAAGAGCTCGTTTGGATCAATTGCATACCTCCGTACGACTATAATGCAATGGATTGCCATGTAATGACATGTAATACTCGTTACCATGAATCTGTTTGGTTTGATATCTAAGAATGTTGCAGAAAATTTAATTTTTATATTTAATCATATTAAAAACAGAATGTAATGACCAACATGTCCCTGTACAATTTCTTCCTTCCTCTTCTCCTTTCCTTCGATTTTCACCCATGGCAGAAGCAAGGTTCATACACAATCTCCCCTTTCTTTTTAACAATCAACATTCAAATGCAGCAACCCATAACATACAAATCAGATCCAAAATCTGAAACAAAAATGTAAAACTTGTTGACAGTAGCTGCGACCATGGAAGTAGGAGATGGAGATGTGGTCGTGAGTTTTTGGTGGTACTCGAATCTGAAGAGGCCGACACTTGTATTTTAAAAGAGGCCGACATCAGAGACGGTAGCTCTGCTAACATCGGAAGAGGAGGAGAGTGACGATGAATATGAGTGACGCTAGCAAGGGGTACCTTCATGGCTTCGAACTTGGAGGATGAGGAGGGGGGTGATGTCGATGTGGATGCCAGCATGGTAGGGAAGGAGGGAGGGTGGAGGCAGAGATGAAGAAGCGGAAGGAAAGAGGAGGGAAGGATTTGATCTGAGCTATTTTGTGTCTTTTCATTTTAGATATTAAGGATAAAAAAGACATTTAAAATATTGTCATGGATGGTAATACTCATTGATGATGCTTCTGTCGTTAAAGCACTCAATTAAACTAGGTCCTAATTGATTTGTAGTTTAGGATCGACCTAGGTCATTACTTTCAAGGAGCAATTTATGGGTTTCTTTAGGTAAAAATTCAGGTGATAAAAAAAATGCAACAAATTGGACCTAAACTAAAATGCAAAATTCTAATCCTAAATGCAAGATGCAAATGTCCTAAAATCTATATGAAAATTAAATTAAACTAAATAAATGCAATGCAATTTTTGGGGGGTTTTTTAAAGGAAAATAAAAATAATTAATAAAGAAAATTAATCAGAAAGCAAAGAGAATTAACAAGTAAAAATGGAGAAGTTCTCTTCAAGTAAGGTAAAGGGGACAACCTAGGATTTGCATGGATTTAACCTTCATAACCTTAATTAGTTAATTACCAAAGGGAAGTGATAAGAGAGTGGAATTAATAAACTTAATCACCTATTTGAAACAAAGGGAACCCTTAATTTCAAAAACCCTTAAACTATTAGAGAACTCATAACAGTATAAGGTTGGTTAATTAAGCTTATTAAAACTAATAAAAAATAACTCAATTAATTCTGGAAATTATGTTTGAAATTATCCAATTAAACAATTAGACAATTAGCCAACTTAATTAAACAATTAAGAGGTAAAAGAACCCAAATTTTGCAATTCAAACCACATTGATAATTAAACTCATAATGAAAACTCAATTATAAATTCAATTAACAATGCAAAGGTTCTAAACATAAATTCCAACAAGTGTCTCGACATAAATAAAATCCAAATATCAATCCAATCCAAGCATAAAGATGACAATCTAGAACTAAATTGTCTCACAAAATTACAACTAAAAATTATTTAAAACTAAATAATCTCAAGTCCTTGAATTAAAAAGATAAATGGAACATCACTCCCTTGTGGTCTTCAAGTGCTAGCCCAAGGCTCTAGTCTTTTCTATGCTCCTCCCAAGTTGCCTCCCTAACAAGTTTAAGCCTCCATGAACATTATCTTCCCTCCAAAGTCATTAGATGCCACAGCCATGAGGAGTAAAGAAGAGAAGAGGATGATTATGTGGAGATGGAGTGGGTCCTTGCGCAAGGGAAAAGATGAGTGTGAGAGTGAAATAATTGTTTCAATCCTCCCCTCTCTACGTGACGTGAATCCTGGGAATATATGGGTACTGCACAAGTATAATGAAGAAGTGAATAAAATTCTTTGACCGCCTCCCAACGTGATCTCTCTCTTCGGATATTAGACGTGAAATCCTTGCTCTCAAATAAGGAAAATATTTTAATGGAAGAAAAGGAAATTTTTGTGGATCCAAAACTCAAGCCCATTAGTAATTAATTGACTTACTTGATATTAGCCATTGGATTGTGTTTAGATTCCAAGAAACAATTTTGCACCATTGGATTTCCCGTCTGCAAATTCTTGACCTACAAGAATTTAAGTGCATCCATTAATAGATTATATCCAAATATAATCAAAATTAAATATTAAATCTACACAAAAATTAGGCAAGAAAGTGCAAAACTTTCTAAAAATAATCTTTCTAAAAATATGAGACTTGTTTTCAAAGAAATAGGAAAAATTAATTCCAAGTCAAAATAGGAAATCACAAAATATCTATATTTTTAATCCAAAATCTCAATTTTTATGCAAAATCCAAAAATCAACCAATTAATTCAATAATGCATAAAAAGTTCATTTAAGCTCAAAATTATCATTTAAATCCTAAATTAATGTGGGATAAAATATATAAAAATTGGGCTTTATCACTCATTTATAGGGGGTGAGGTATGAATGAGCATTACCAAATTTTTGGTAATTATCATTGTCATTGTAAACTCTATTACCTGACAAAAGAACAACCAAACAACCTACTTATGGTAATGCAGTTATGATTACCATTGCATGTTTGCAATGGGGTTGAACGAAATGGGCCCTAACGTTGCTGGAAAAATTGAAGTCCAAGAGCGCAATAAACTGGAGCATATAATAACAGACAAGGGGGTTAATAGCCATGGTCATATGAATGTGCACTCTGTGTTTCCAAACTTAAAGCAAGTTTATGTGGAGAGATGCAAAAATTTGGAATATGTATTCCCAGCTTTTTATTCAAAAGATTTTAAGGACTTCAAATATGTGAGCATTAGGAAGGCAGAGAGTTTGGAGAATGTCATGCTGATGAGAATCATAATGTTCAGAGTAAACTTAATCTCCCAGCCTTGAAAAAAATAGAGCTTCATGATATCCCAAATATGGTTAGTATTTGCCCAGAAAACTATTATGTGGAGGTATTACATCTAGAAGATTTCTTAGTTGATAGACACAAAAGACAAGAAGATCTCTCAGAGAAAGGTAAACCTCTTTCCAGCTTGCTTCTCCGGTTTATAATCTGTCACCTAAAGAGATTCTTTAATACTAATACATCTCAATGATAATCTTACAGGCGTTATCTTTCAAAGAGAAAGTTAAGGCACTTTCGAACTTGCAAGAGTTGCCTGATCTAAGGGATATATATGTGGGACCTAAAAACTATTTGAGCTTTCGACACCTTTCCGGGCTCGAATTTGAAGGATGCGAATAGTTGAAGTTCATACTGTCTGCAGGTACCACAAGAAGCATGCCAGAATTGAGAAGGCTATTCATATCAGACTGTGAAGAGCTGGTGAGCATCATTGAGGATGATGAAGGGAATCAGCAAAATGCTTTGGATCTACATCAATCGTGTTTCCCGAAGCTAAGTACAATTGCAGTGCAAACTGCAAGAAGTTGAGATGCCTATTCTCCATCTCCATATGTGCTAAACTTCCAAGGCTTCGAATGTTGGATATAGAAGATGCTCCTGAGCTTGCGCAAGTATTTCAATGGAAGCAAGGTGTGCCACAAGAGTTGGTCATTAAGGATGTGCTTCCAAATTTACTTGCAATAAGACTGGTAAATCCACCTAGTCTTCATACAATCTATCAAGGGATTGATTTCCAAACCTTGAAAGTCTGTCTGTGCGTGGTTGTAACAATATCCCTTTAGCTACTGATGTCAGCTCCTCTGAGACTAAGCATTCACAAAAACGTAGTTATCCACAATTGCTAATTGCTATATATGATTTCTTCTCATAATAATAATAAAATTGTTATTTTGCTTGTGCAGTACTTGAGTTTCGTGATAATTCACTACAAGACCAAAGGAACTTAGTAGATAATGAAAAAAAAATTGTCTTTAGTAAATGGACTTTCGAGGTAAGTGCCGAACTTCTACTGTGCTAGAAATTCAATAGTTCCCCTACTTTTCTTGTTTATGGGCAAAGACTACTATCTTTTTGATGACTTCAACTCATTAATTTCTTTATCGTCATTGCTTAGAGGGAAGGAGAAGAATTTCAGGAAGCTCATGAGAGAGATGAGACAATATCAGAACAGAACAGCAGTACTCAAATTTTAGCAGGACATTAATAAATCTAGAACCTTTTTTCTTCTTTGTGGGCTAGGATACACAAAGTCTATTTGATACACTTCAACTCATCTCATCTCCTTTCTTTTTTTTTTTGTGATTGATTGTTTAGAGTGAAAAGGCATCCAAAGGGGCTATTGAGAAAAACTCCACAATACAGAAGCAGAAAAGTAGCTCACCAAATTTGACAGAGGCACGAACTTATGCTTGTTAATGAATTGAACTTCTCTGGCAACAGATTCCTCATAACAAATTCTTTTTCTCATATTGTCAGATTTATCCAATAACAAATGCTTTCGCTTGTATTTTCATTGAGTCTGTTCCTTAATTAATAAACGACTTGCTTCTTGATCAACTGAACTTCTTTAACAACTTATTCATATTTTATGGGCTATACAGAATACTGAGATATTAGCAAACGAATTTGTGGAAGAACAACTTTTTACTTCAAATGCAGCGGGAACTCCATCATCAAAGTCCGATAGGGTATAAGGGTCTTTTCTCAACAAATGCTTTCACACTTGTACATATTTATTGAGCATTTTTAAGTATGGAGTAATGTGGAAGCGGAAATGTGTTTATAGTAATAATTTTTGATAGTAATAATTTGTGTTTTACCTAAAAGAGTTTGTAAGAGCCTTGATGTAGAATACTTGGTATCAAAGTTAACTCTATTGATAAACTAGTTAAAACTGATTTAAGAAACCAACAAAATATTTTCCCTCCATTAACATACTGTTCAAAGGATGAACTTGTTCAATAATTTCATATTTTGATATACTTGAAATTGTCACTCTATCATCTAATTCAGGTAGTTTAAGATTGAATCTTGAACAAACAACTTCACTCATCTGTGCATGTGTATGAGAACTGCAAACCTATGCAACAGGACTGATACTTACAAGATGCCAGCATTACACAGAAGGCATATTACCTTAATATAAGATTTGATTAACTGATTTAAAGAGATTAATAAAGAGTTAAATAAATTACTTTAATGTATTATATTTGTTGTTTTTTCTCCAAACTAATTTTCTCGTCTTGCAAACTAATATATAATTTAATGACACACACAAGTATTTTAAAGATATCATATGTAATATTCGCTATAATTAAGTAGTTTTTTTGCTTTCTTACTTTTTCAAATTAGTTAACTGTGTCTTAGATTAAGTATCAAAAGTAGTATTATATACAATTTTAGTGTCATAGAAATATTAAACTTACATATCATTTTGTGTTGGGCAGAATCTCAGAGCAGCTTTTGGAGAAGATCCTTCATTAGAGAAATGTGACCAAGCAAGTTCATCAACTTATTCAAATCCTTCTGAGGTAAGATTGCTGCATTCATTTTTGCTTTAAATAGATGTCTTGCTGCTTTTTCACTCCTTTGCTTAGGATTTATGTGGAAAAGGGATTAATGGGTGATCAACAAGCGCTTGGAGAAAGTAGAAGCTCTAATGAAGCTCCTCAAAGAATTGAAGAACCTGCCAATGAATGTTCTTCCAAAGAAACATCAAACGAAATGGCATTATGGATTCCATCATTTGTTATTGGAATGACTTCTCCACTAGTAAATATTCGGTTTTTAATATATTTGCACTATTGATACATTACTGATTTCCATTCAGATTAATTTTTCTATTCCTATGCTCTTAGATCTCTTCAATCTCTTCTCCCAAAAAGGCTCAAGTGGCAACTTCAACAACTCACATGGAAATGGAATCAGGTAGCTGTTGCTGATCAATCGGCAAAAGTAAGCCTTCATTGTACTGCGTCAGTTTTGGGATCTAAGTTTATTCTTTAACATTGGCATCTACTAATGCTATAATAGTACAATTTGATGATCAACTGGTATCCACATAATCTATATATGATAGTTGCAAATTAGTGCTTCGTTCCATTTGCTTCAGGGCCAAATTATGGTCAATCAAAGAGCGAACTCCATCGATGATGATCTTATTAGATTACTTCGAATAATGAAGGATGGTTCCGACTTGGAAGTTGGCCCGCCTTATATTTCCAAAATTGCTGCTCTTGAAGATGACAAGGTGGCCATGGCCTTTGCTGACATAGAATCCTCATTGAAAGTGGATCTCCATCATATTGCTAACTCTGAAGAACACGCTAATCGCCTTGAGAATGCACTCAACTTCTCGTCCACCCATTTTTCTAAAGAAGAACCTTCCTTTTATGGCCTTATTAGAGGCAAGATAGACTCTCTCCATCAAGAAATCCAAAAAATTCTCTCATCCTTCAAGCAAACTTATGATAACCTTGACACATTCACCAAGCTTTAAAAAAAAAAAGAGAAGTGGATCAATGAACAACATTCTCAAAGGGAGGAAGCAGCAAGAAATCTTTTGTCTGAAAGCCCCAACACTGAGGACTATATGATTGAACTGAAAGAGCAGATCTATAGATTGTAGGCTGAACTGAAAAGCAAAGAAGAACTTGAGGACTGTGAAATCAAACTATCATCTCTTCAGAAGCAAGAGAAGGAATGTGTGTTGGACACAATAGGGTTCATGAATGAGTTCGAGGCTGTGAAGAAAGACAAGCCCTATGTGGTGGATGGCCAAACAAAAGCAAGCCAAGAGTTGAAAGAGTTCGGAAATCAATGGCCTTCTTGCGTGGCTGATTTGAGGAAAACTTCACTTTTGTTTGGAATCCTTTTTCAGCAGAAGCGCTGATAGTTGGATATTGTCATGTTATCAAACACACATACATATATTCTAGTGATTTTGACTTTGTTCAGAGTATGGGTTGGTTTAGTACCTGATAAAGACTTACTAATTTGTATGAAACTAGTTTTGATACTCATTACAATGATAAATATCATAGTACTCATCATTATTGTTAATTGGACCTCCATACTTAGGTGCCTTAAATGTTTGAAGTTTGAGAACATAATTTGTTATTAATATTTTGTGTACTGGAGACACTGTTCACAGCAGAGTATTTACATTATTTCTCTACTGTAACGTTTTGGGGTGGGAAATCACTTATTAAGCTTTGCCATGCATCAAGGAGATATCTCCTATATGAGGGATATTTATAATTACCGCACCTTTACATAAGAGACTTCCAAGACAGAATAGACAATGAATTATGTGATTTTTGATGAAATGATGTAACACATTCACACACACTTAAATCTAATGCAGAGCAGAGGAGATTTTAGGGGACAAGAAATAGAAACAGAGAGAGATTATGGGGGAGAGGTACCAAAACAAAAAGAAATGGAGGGAGAAATAGAGAGAGAATGAACAGAGTGGGGGGAGGAGTTAGAGACTGAGGGAGAACAGAATAGAATTTAGGGAGGGAATTAGAGAATCTGAAGAGAGAGAGAGAGAGGGAGATTTGACAAGCTAAAATCTTCATTCATCCAAAAGTCCCTCCAATACATATGCTCACTACCACATTTATAAATTAAGATTTCCTTGTTTATGAAGTACTCTTGATGACAACTTGTTATTAGAAACAAAATCAAATTTGGCTTCTTCCATTAGAAGGAAATTTGATGACAACTTCCTATCAAAATATAGAAACAAAATCAAACTTGACTTCTTCCACTAGAAGAAAACTTGACGACAACTTCCTAATATATAGAAGAAAAATCTATTTTGGTTTCCTTTACTAGGAGGAAACCTAATGACCACTTGCTAATACTTTACCACTAAGGAAAGCCAACTTGCATAGAAATAATAAATTTTAAATTTTCTTCTAATATAGGCATTCTTATATTCTATCATTAAACCACCTAAACCTATGTGTTTATTTTCAATCATTCTCTTTCTTTAACAAAGAGGTAAAACAAAAATGCGGGGTATAGATAACTAATGATATACATCTTCTTAAAATACATGAGCATGTGATTAATCTTACTTCTTCGGCTATATATCTAAGGCTACTGTGTTCTATACTTTTTAGTATTAGTGGACAGCTTCGAGTATCATCATCAGCTAGCGTAAGTTTAGCAGCAAAGATGGCAACAGTTTGAGCAGTACCTCAACATATTCAAATCCATTTCATCTTTCTATGCAACTCAACTGTATGTTATTGAAAAATTGCGAGTCTTATGACTTGTTAGAAATTATAAGCATGCTTCATGATGTCTGAAGAGCTACTTTTGAGGAGACTGTACTCAGCTTAAGAAAAGCAGTACATTACTGCAACATCATGCGATATCCTCATATCCCTTTTTAAATTTGGATTGGATTACTTCTTTTTTATGTGGCATAATTAAAGCTATTTAACTTTTTGTTTGTGAAAAATCCCACTTTATTTTATTTAAAGTATGATTGTGACGTTACATTTTGATCAAGAATTTTGTTAAAGAGCGGAAAGTTAAATACATAAAGCAATGGATTAAAATTTGGTTGCTTTTCACCAAAAAAAAAAAAGGGTTGCCTAAAATGTTGTATCGTTCTGCAATGAACTTGAATATTTGGCCCCAAAACCAAAAAAAAAAAAAAAAAACAGAAGAGGAAGTTAACTTGATTTTATTAAATTGAAATCCTCTGTTTTCATGTGAAAGCAGCATGGAATTCTAACATTACTGATCACCGTACTTTTATGATGTAGGATTTTTTTTAGGCCTTCTTTTGCAAAAGTACGTGCTGAAAAACCTCTCCGTCTAAAAATTTTGAGACGCAATTTTCCCTGGTTTAGAGTTAGAATATTTTTCCCTGGCTATGAATTTTGTGTGTGTAAACTTAAGAGTCTACTAACTTTAGACTTGATACCATTCTCATATTATTTTGGATTTGAGACTAATATCTATCGAGTCAAAAACGTTAATGTTAAAGTCCTTGAAACAAGTGTTATTCCTGAAATTTAAACCTGTATTTTCTTTTTTATATGGTGAGAGTGTTTACCATCTTAATTATTGTTGATTCCCAAATCATGAATTTATTAGACTATATATGATTTTGTTTTGTTTTTGTTTGCAAATTTTGAACTTTTGTATAAATAAAGTGAAGTAAAGAAACAAGGAAAACCTTTTCCACGATAATCAAGTTTAAAGACTATTTAATGCTTAAGGGAAAATTTTATAAATTTTCAATAAGATTTAACCTTTTTATATAACTTTTTTAAAATTAAGAGTAGCACTTGACCGAAATTTTTTGCATTCATACGGACTCAAACTCTAGGTAACCCCTCCAACTTTCTTGTGCTTTCCCAACCGCCAGCTAAAATCACCTTTTGACCCAAAAAAAAAAATGGCCCGAATAAATAATTTTTAAATTTGGCCAGCGCGAACAATATTTTCAATAATCAAATTGAAAAAATTAATACAAAGTAATTTCTGTGAAAAAGAATGGATTAGAGGAGAGGCAAGAAGCAAGCAATAGTGTCATAATTAATGGGCACATGCCTCGTAAAGTATGAAAACGACAAGTGAGTCAATGGCTAGTAGTTTACTTGGAGCTGGGCCCACCTTTCCACCGACAGCATTTACCCTTCTAGAATAGACGGAAGGCTATTATAAATTTGTAATGTAATTAAATGTTTGATGACCACTACTGGATTTTCTTATTTGGGAAATCAATTTACAGTTCCTCATAGTTTTTTCAAGTTTTGAATTAGGCCCTGAATTTTTTTTATTTTATTTTTATGTTGTCCTTATTCTAATGTCAGTCCTTCCGTTATAACGCCATTGATTTATCTCTCTTCTTTAAAAGAGTGTTTGAAAACACCTAAAAGTACTTCTCATTGTAAAACAAGACAAATTCCTTTACATATTTAATTCGTATACCATAAACGTACTTATAAAACCATAATTTAGTTTCCACCCAAAGAGCTTTTTAGTCTCATCGTCAACACTACTACCTCTCTCACATTTTCCGGTGCTCTCTCCCCTTCTTTTGTGGGGGAGGTATTTATTTGAAAATAGGTATAATTGTTTAGGCTTATTATGTTAAATGAAATTGTTTGACTCAAAATTTAGGTCATGACAGCTCAACTGAACCCGAAAAAGAAGAAGAAGAAGAAAGGGCAGAGTAGTTGTTATTATTGTTATTGTTAGGAAAAATTAACCTAGCACATGTAAGTGTAGTGAACAAAAAATCGGACCAGATTCATACCAGAAACTAATGAATCAGACCAAAGTCTAGTTTGGTTTAGGATTTGAAGCTTAAACCAGAGGACCGGAATGAACTGGTAATAAACTATGGTGAATATATTTTTGTGAACCTCCCTCTATTCCCTAGTGGGGACATCAGCAACTTCTTTTCTTGATTCTTCAATCAACTTCCCACCCATTAAAATCCTTGGTTTGAGAACTAGTATCCCCTGCAGCTCCACAACTTGACAATCACTCTTTGTAGGTAGCCTCTTCATTAAGTTGATCTCTTAATAAAAGCATCAAATTTATCAGTTCAGATCCAAAGGAATAACATATTAGTGGGGAATAAAGTCGTTTCAATTTATAAACCCCACTTCTCATGTAAGGTTCCTCATCTAAGACTTGTAAAAGAAGACCTTGTTATAGGGAAAAGCCACTTAAAGACACTGTCCCGTGAAAAAATGTGGCATAATAAGTTCCATATTAAGAAATATCACCAGAAAAGTCTAGTTCACATGTTTAAGAAACCTTCCTTTCAAATAAATTCGTTTTTTCTAAGATGTGCTTTTTTTTGAATTTGTACTCATAACATCCCCAAGTTGCTGCATGCGACTGTGGATTAAGAGGTGATGGATATCTTCTAACCAGATAAGCTTTTACATTGCTCCACATACGTTATAACTTCACATCATGTACAGATCAGCAGAGAAGTTTTTCTTTTCTTTTCTGAAGTGAAGGAGACAAGTGAGAAAAGGTGAAATGCAGAGAACTGTACTGAAGATAATGACAAAAAGGGGCTGCATGCATGCATGCTTAAATTTAAATCTTATTTGAATTATACATGATTGTGCAGTTATATTTTGATTAAGAATCTTATTAAGGAGAAGAAATTTAAATAAATAAGGCAATTGAATAAAAATGAGGTTGGCTCAAATGTTGTATCACTCTGCAATGAACTTGAATTTTTGGCCAAAAAAAAATAGAAGAGGAAATTAACTTGCTTTTATTAAATTGAAATCTTCTGTTTTCATCTGAAAGCAGCATAGAATTCTAATATTACTGACCCTTGTACTTTTATCATGTGGGATAACTTTGGATACTCTTCCCCTTTGCCCTCTTCAATTTCCTTATCTGTTAAAGAGGGAGGAAAAAAAAAAAGAGAGTAAAGTATCATGTTATCAATAGAGTGTCTGAGTAATGCTAATATACCAACGGGTTAAATTTATCAGAAATGGACAAATCACTCGCAACAATAAAATTGATTCTTCCTACTTTTCATTGAATCAGATTGGGAATATACACGCACCAGCCGTCGGTTGATGAGGGTCGAAATTATAGAAACACAGGAGATAGGGAATACAGAAGATAATCATGTGTCCTCGAAATTTTCGTGCCAGAAGAACTTGAGGAAGGTTTCAGAATGATATGGATGACAAAAATGAAATCACATTTCTGAGTGGCAACCAAAGCCCTCCACATATACATTAATGCTAAAAGTTTTGTCGCATGCCCAAAAGAAAGAAGGATCAAGGTGTTTATCCAACATTTTGTAGTATCTTTTTTGATATGGCTAATATCTTAACGTATTTTGTGATATAATTTTTTTCCTTGAAGTGTTTTCTAAGTTAATTTTGGATAAAGTAGAATCCAGCACTATTTTATTATTTTTCAAATGCATCTAATACCCTAACCCTACTTCAATTTTATTTTTGTGGTTCATTAAGCACTCCTTAAAAAGTTATTTTCTAATTACTTCATCATCCTCATGCATCTTATTTATAGTTTAGAATATTAGATGTGCTATAAATAACATTAACGTGCTAAAAGTACCAGAACAATAACGTTAAGGTTCTAGATGCACTTAAGAAATACTACTCCGGTCATAAATATAAGATCTATTTTGTAATATAAATTATACTATAAAATAAGTCTTATATTTAGGACCGAAATAGTATAAGGTACTAAATGCTCCTTTAATTTTTTATCACTTTTTTTTTTTCATATTTTCAGTACTTCTTTTTCGTATTTTTAGTTCTCATCCATAATCCTTAATACTTTCAAGAGAAAATGACAAAAAAATATTCCTAAATTTCAAATATTTTCAAATGATCACCTAAGCAAGCGAAATTCTATTTTAGGTATAAGCGACCAAATTGGAATTTGTAAATTTAATAAAATAACTGTATTGCTCTTTTTTTTTAAAAAAAAAAAAAAGCACCTTCATCGGTGAGCCAATTGCCAGAGCTCTGGCACAGTGGTGACCACTAAAGTTCAGGTGGGTCATTGCCACCAAAGCTCCAGTTGTCAGCATCTATTTTTTTTAAAATTTTTTCAAATATAGTAATTCAATTAACAAATTCTTTAACGCTATTAACAAGTTTGGTATAAAATTAATAAAAAGTTTTTCAAAAAATTTGAAAAATGACATTTTTACAATTTTAGTAATGCAATTAATAAATTTTGTGTCGCTAGTAATAAGTTCGGTATAGCAGTTAACAACAGATTTTTTAAGAAATTTAAAAAGTGGTATTTTTATAATTTTAATAACGCGGTTGGTAAGTTATGTAACATTACAACAGTTGTTAATATCATTATATGACTTATTAATCAAGTTACTGAAGTAACTTTTTGAATTTATTAGAAAACTTGTTAAATACTATACTGAATTTGTTAACAACTATATAACTTGTTAACCACTTTACTGAAGGCGTAAAAATGTCACTTTTTCAATTTCTTAAAAAATATATTGTTAACTGCTATACTAAATTTGTTAATAGTCTTAAAGAACTTGTTAATAGTCTTAAAGAACTTGTTAATCATATTAGTAGACTTGATCAGCTAAGCAAGCGAAATTCTATTTTAGTTCAATTGATCAGCTAAGCAAGCGAAATTCTATTTTAGGTATAAGTGACTAAATTGAGATTTGTAAATTTAATAAAATAACTATATTGCTCTTTATTTTTTTTAAAAAAAAACCAAGCACCTTCATTGGTCAGTCAATCGCTAGAGCTCTGGTACATATGGTGACCACTAAAGTTCAGGTGGGTCATGGCTACCAAAGCTCCAGTTGTTAGCATCTATTTTTTTTAATATTTTTTTTCAAATATAGTAATGCAATAATAAATTCTTCAATGTTATTAACAAGTTTGGTATAAAATTAATAAAAGGTTTTTCAAAAAATTTAAAAAATGACATTTTTACAATTTTAATAACGCAATTAATAGTTCTGTGTCGCTAGTAATAAGTTCGGTGTAGCAGTTAATAACATGTTTTTTAAAAAATTTAAAAAGTGGTATTTTATAATTTTAATAATGCGGTTGGTAAGTTATGTAACATTACGACAGTTGTTAATATCATTATATGACTTATTAACCAAGTTAGTGAAGTAACTTTTTGAATTTCTTAGAAAATTTATTAAATGCTATACTGAATTTGTTAACAATTATAGAACTTATTAACCACTTTACTGAAGGCGTAAAAATGTCATTTTTTGAATTTCTTAGAAAACCTATTATTAACTGTTATACCAAACTTGTTAATAATCTTAAAGAACTTGTTAATCACATTACTAAATTTGAAAAAAATAGTTGCCAACCTTGAAAGCTTTGTTGGCCCATCTGAGCTCCGACGGTCACTATTGGCATTGGAGCTCCAACGGCCAGCCAGCCGGTGAGGGTGTTTGGTTTTTTAAGGGAAAAAATTAAAAAGCAATATGATCATTTTAACAAATTTACAAATCCTAATTTGATTACCTATACCTAAACTAAAATTTTGCTTATGTAGGTGACTATTTAAGAATTTTATTATTTAACTATTATTTTTGGCTTCTTTCCTGCTTTTAATAATCAGTTTTGCAATTTTTTTTAGCAGTCATCTCAAATATTTTTTACATTTATGTTTCATGTTTTCAACGACAATGTTTAATGATTTTCAAAATTTTCAAAATTTAAAACATCGAATATAAATACCTTTATTTAACTAATTTTTTGAGTATTAATAGCGAAGTTAAAATTACTCCCAAAACATAGTTTAAGGACAAAATTAAGTCACAAAATTTTTTTGAGTATTAATAGCGAAGTTAAAATTACTCCTAAAACATAGTTTAAGGAGAAATTAAGTCACAAAATACCTTAAAATATTAAATACATAAAAAAATATTTTAATACGTTGAAGAATTAGAAAATAGTTTTATAATATCGGACGCATATAGACAAACACATGGTGATGATCCTGGTCCAAATTAAAAAACACACGGTGATGATCAGCCTTAACCCAGTAAACGACAAAACCCAAGGAAATAGACCATCTCGTGGCTCGTGCTTTCGTTTCACAGCCTTCTTTTTCAAAGCCCTGTCAGAGAGTACGGAAAAAGCGAAGGCAGGACAATCTAATATTGGGTCCAGCAAATAAAAGAAAAGCATTATTTTCCGCTCACAAGTCACTTTCTAATCATTCACATTTCCCAGAGTAGCCAAAAAACAAAAAACAAATACAATAGTTTATGTTCTTAAAATTTGCGAAAATTATAATTATTTTTTGAAAAAATTATAAATAAAGATTCCTAAATATGTAAAATTATAATTTAGGATCTTAAATTTATAAAATAACAAATAAAGACCCGATCTTATTTTTGTAAATATGAATATTGGTAATGTTTGAAATGTCCCTGATCCAAATGACAAGTTGATTATGAGAAATAATAAGTTCACTTTAGCGAATGACAATTTTAGTAGACCAAATCATAACTTGGCTTAGGATATATCAAATAACGAGTTGACTATGAGAAATGACAAGTTCACTTTAACGAGTGACAATTTCAGTAAACCAAATTACAATTTGGCTGAGGGGTATTTTAGACATTTCACCCGCATTTCATTTTTACAAAACTAAAATTGGATCCTTATTTGCTATTTTTCAAATTCAGATCTCAAATCATAATTTTATATTTTAGGGGTCTTTAATTACAATTTCTCCTAGTTTTTTTCCCCCATATCCTCCTTAATTAAGTTCATTAAATTCCAAAACAAGATATTTTTTTTCCTAAATGAGAAAGTTAAGAAGACAATTTTCAATATGAGGAGATTGTGAGGGAAAAAGTTAATGTCTTATCTTTTGTTCCAGATGAAAAATTAAACTTCATAGCTAGAATTCCCCCCCCCCCCCAAAAGGTTATGAATTTATTAGACCGTATGATTTTTTGTTTTTGTTTGAAAATTTTGAGCTTTTGTATTTGGTGCTTCGTCTAAATTGAAAGACAAAGTGAGATAAAGAAATAAGAAGAGCTTCCCCCCCTCACGATACTCAAATTTAAAAGGTATTTATTTTTATACAATATTTCACTTTGATCTCTTAACATAAAAAAAAAAGCATAATTTTAGTCTTTATCTTTACCCAAAAATCATTAGTATTAAATAATAAAAAATTATAATTATTTTAAAAATTATTTTTTTAATGATTTTAAGACAAAATGACTAAAAATATATTAATTTTTAAAGTTAAATGACCGAATTAAATTTTGTGTAAATATATTTAAAATACACTTTTTCATATGTTTTTTGTTTTGGCCTGAATATTGAACTTTTTCGTATGACTTTTTGACAATTGAAACTTTATGCTCAGAGGTTCAATTCAGACGCATTTCACTAAATACCAACTCCGATTGGTAATATCAAGGCGTTTGCCCCAGCTTTCTCTTTTACTTCCCCAGCAGCCAACTAAAATCATTATTAAAAAAAAAAAAACAAATTGACCCTTAATGTTGAACTTGATTTTTGTGAATAAATAATTTTAAAATGTGATCTGCGTGAGCAATATTTTCAATAATCAAATTTAAAAATTAAAATAAAGTAATTCCCGTGAAAAAGCATTGATTAATGGGCACACGTCGAATGAGAATGGAAAAGTCAGTCAATGCCTTTAGTTGGAAAACTATGTTATGAGCTCTTATAGTTTTGGTTTGGAATAAGAATCAATTTGTGCTGTCAGTCTTGAATAGTGCTCACATCCACCCACTTCCACACAAATATTTGAGTCACAGATCAGTCCATGAGAAGTATTTTGAGCAGATAACCCCTCTCTGTTCCCCAAATCGCCCCAGTTTCTTCAGTTTCGATTCCTCTCACCAATTTGTGTGTTCGTTCCATTTGGGTTGTGGATCATCATCATCAGCCCCACTAGTTTCTGCTGTTCTTCTTCTACGATCTTCTTGTTTGTGTTTGGATCCTCCCTTTTGATCCTTTCTTTCTTGTTCTTCATCTTCAACGCTCTGTTTCTTCTGCTTCTCTGTTTTTAGGTCCTTTCTTCTTCTTCTTTGTTCTAAAATCAAAAAAGAAAAACAAAATTGTGTGCTCTTCATTTCAGTTCTTTTTCTGTGTCTTGAAAAAGAAAAAGAAAAAAAATTGACTTTGATCTTCTTCGACGATCTTCTTGTTTGTGTTTGGAATCTTCCTTTCGATCGTTTCTCTCTTGTGCTTCGTCTTTAACACTTTGTTTGCCCTCCTCCTCTGTATTTCGATCCTCTCCCTTCACTTTCATCTCTACTTTCATCAATCATTCTTCTTCTTCCGTGTTAAAAAAAAAAAAAAACACAAAAAGAAAACCAAAGAAAATTGCGGCTCTTCTTTTCAGTTCTCTTTTTTTTTAATTTGTTTTTCTTAAAAGTAAAAATGTGTGCTACTTGAATTATATTCCTGTTTTAATTTTTCTCTCCTGTCACTATAGCTTCTGCTGTTCTTCTGCTTCTGGTTTTTTAACCCCAAAAAAAAAAAAAAAAACTTGGCCTGGGTACCAATCCATCAATCGAGCAAGCGAAGAGGCGTTGAAATCCGAGGATATACAAGAGGCAAGTATTTGTACTCTCCACTTTGAAATTTGGACATGATTTTATCCAATTTTCGCGTGATTATTTTTATTTTAACTTTTTATGTCATTGCAACGTAGGTTTTTTCCTTAATTTTTCTCAACATTTGAATCAATATGTTGTTTTTTCTTTTCTTTTCTTTTTTCTTTTATTAGAGTCAAAGCAAGAAGAAAAAAGGAAGAGCCCTCTCCGATCAAGGGGCTAGAAATACTTGCACAAGAGGTAGGTCTACAATTTCACATCAGTGATATTATGAGCTCTCGGCTCTCGAGCCAGTGTGTCTTGCTCAATACTTGGTACAAGAGCTAAACAATCAATTCATGAGAATTAACAAAAATAATTAAATTAGTTATTTATAATATTATCTTCTGTCCTAATTATAAAATCTCGTTTATAGTCTATAAAAATGAGGTTTTAATTTATAATTAGGAACGGATGTAGTATAGTTATTAATAGTATGTATTGAAAGAATTCTTATAATTACTATAGAGATTAGTTAGAGGCAAAATAGATAAATATAAAAGATAAGTAAATTGAGTTTTTTATATTTAGAATCAAATTGAATTTTCAACTAACTTTTATATACATTTAATGAAATTTAGTGGCCAATTTTATTCTTCACTAATTTTATGATTAAAATTATTAATAAGATTATTCTGTTGCAAACAATCCGTTCATAATTTATCACTAATTTCGTCCCAAAATATTTAGTAACGGAAATTAGTGATATGTAAAAGTTCATTGCTAACTTTAAAAATGACCAATTCCTATTTTGTAGCTAATTTATTGAAGTAACATTTACATCAGTCTTCCATCTCCAATTGTTATCTCTAAAATACTTGTCATGAAATAAAAATATCCCGTCACCAATCTCATGACTATCTATCCTTCATCCAATGGAATCGCCTCCCTCCATCTTACACCTTCCTTCCCTTGGTCTAGCTATGGTGACAACTAAGCGAGGAGGGGAGATAAAAATTAAAAAAAGAAAAACTTTTGTTGTGATCAAGGAAAATCACTGCTAAAATGCATTAACTATCCCTCTGTTTAATGTAGATTATAGAAACTTTTCCTTTGTGTTTTTAAAAATTGTGCATAAGTATCCCTTGAAATTAAAATATATGTTACACAATTTTTTTTAATATATTTGAGATTCTATTTATATATATATATATATATATATATCTAAACGTTAGTTTATTGTTAAATTTTGTTCTTAAAATTTCTTTTGACAAAAAATACCCCTCTTTAATATAAAAATTATTTAACCATTTATATGGGTAAAAAAACTATTTCGTATACATAAAAATTTTTAATACACGTATTTTCAAACTCTCAAATATGATATAAAATTAATTAAATTTGATTATATTATGAAAGTTTATAATTTTAATTTTTCATCAGACTTATTGAAACTTACTTATTTATCTTTCTTTTAAATGGTTAAAAATATTTCAAACACATATTTGTTCATCATATGGTACAAATGATATAAGTTCAAGAAATTACATAAATCATTTAAATCTATAATTGAAAAATTTTAAACAAATTTTTTGTTACAAACATTTATAAATATATTTAGTCAATTATATATTTATTTAAAAATTAAAAATAAAATTCAGGAAAATCAAATTATCTGCAATAACATTATAGATTCTATAGATGGAGCTTATGATGGATGAACCAAGCAGATTTATGGTTTTTGAGTTCTCCAATTTTTGATTTGTTGTCTTTAACAATAAGCTCTGATATTTGCTAACTTAATAAATTTATTCAGTAATTTAGATGTTTATATTACTAGATATTTCAATTTAAACATACTATAAACTCACAAAAGAAACACACACACACACACACACATGTTCTTCACCAAGCTACTTTCTCCTGAGTATCTTTCAAGGGTGTCCTTTATGGCTGGGAATAGGTTTTTTAGTCGAGCCGGAGGAAAGAGGAGTTTTGATGATTATCGAGTAAGTAATAGAGCTGCTTCTCAGGGCATGGATATGGAGGATTTGAGTGGTGTTTTCAAGTACGGAATAGATAGTGCCATGTCTGAAGAGGTTTCTACGTAGTCTAGTTGATCATCTCTGGTTTTGCTTTCTTCTTCCATTTACACATTACTGTTGATTTCCTTCCATTTCTCTCCTTATCTCATAATAAGGTTGGTTCATTCTGCATGCTCCTGTTTAGGAAAGGTGGTTATCCTGGTTCCTAGTCCTTGCTTCCGCTAGGTTCCAAAGGCTTCTTAGAAAGTGCGAGCTCCGCATGTCTCTTTATTAGGCTGCTGGGCCTTGATAATCAATGGGCCTTTTCTTCTTCTTTTTTCCTTCTTTGTTCCTAAGATTATTTACCATCTCAACCAATACCTTATCAGTTGATTTGGTGTTTTTAACACTCGATATGCACCTTAGGTCGTATGCTTCACTTGAATTAACTTACTAATTAAAAGGACAACTAGGTACAAGTTAAGCCACCCTCATTGTCCTTACACACTGCCATGGGCCCATGGCCAGATATCTCGGGGGCAAAATGGTTCCCAAATTTCAGTTCTATCAGTGGTGGGATGGAACTCAGTTTGATCATTTTTCATGGAACCAAGTTCCACGAGAAAGTGAGATCCACAGTACTAGACACACCAAAATATGAATTCCACCTCCCTCCCTCCAATTCCTTACCACCAAACGAGGCATTAAGAAACCCCGAATGTGTAGCTCAATTTTAGTTTAGAGTTAATTCCTCCCAAGATAAGTGACTAACAAGTCAACCTAGATCACCAATCACCTAAAAGTCATTGAGGCAATTGCACAAACACCTCACAAGCAATCTTATCAAAACCATAAGTAATTGAAAAAGAAGAATTCAATTTCCGCACATAACTGTCGAGTGAATCACAATCATATTAGTTTAAAAATCTTGAATCACAAATGTCTCAATTGAAACAACTCTTTCTCAGTTACAATTACAAACTCACACCAGAATTCAGATAACTACAACTAGAGAAGAGGAGATCAAGAGTAGAGAAAACAATTCCCCTATGAAGAACATAGGGGAGTTGTTTGGGATTTGCAATTGAGATAGGTCACCCAAGGATTGAGATTAGATCTCAACCTAAACCTCCAAACAAGGCCACTTGCTAAATAAGTCTTCTTTCCCCGTTTTTCCTTATGGATAAAATAAACAAACCACTCTGCTATTTTATTTAAATTACCTAATTCTTTTATTATGAAAACATATATGAATCTTCATTGAAATTAAAAGATGTAAGGTGCACACACCCTCTTTATATATTTAAAACTTTATTTCGATTCATTCAATAGTAAGTTTAACTCTTAAACTTTTATTTTGATCAAAATGCCCCCTTGATATAAAAATTATTTAAACATTTATATCTGTTAAAAAATTTTTATACATCGGAAAAATAATTTTCGTAAATATATTATCAAATATGTTAACATGTTATAAAATTTCTTAATTTTGACTATGTTATAAAGTTTTATCATTGTAATTTTTCATCACTTATTTCTTTAAATTTTTTAAAATGACTGACAAAAATAGTTCTCCCCCAAAAAAATATTTATTTAAATTTTTTCTTTTTTATGTATCGTCGTTTTATGCTTTAAATAATAAAGTTCTCCTTTCTTATACACACACATTTGTATTTTCTTATTTTATTTTATATTTTTAATTTTCCGCACCTTTTTGTTTCAAATTTATATTGACTTCAGATTTTACCCGATTTTTATCTTTAGTTTCGGTTCTCTCCTTTACCCGACATATATGTGTGTGTGTGTACTTATATATATATGTGTGTGTGTGTGTATCTGATTTTCACTTCTTCCCTGTCATATACTTCACTTTTTGGCTTGTTAATTGATTGATGATTCAATGATATTTTTGCGTTTCCAGCTTGTGCCTTAACAAATCCCAACAATACACTTTTAATCATATAATTAATTATAATAGCACCCCCTTT
This sequence comes from Neltuma alba, assembly GCF_004799145.2. Taxonomy (NCBI): domain Eukaryota; kingdom Viridiplantae; phylum Streptophyta; class Magnoliopsida; order Fabales; family Fabaceae; genus Neltuma; species Neltuma alba. Next base: position 25,575 of record NW_021633753.1, read on the forward strand.
ATTATTCGCCACGCAAGCTCTTTTCTGCTTCTGCTTTCTGTAATTTCTGTGCTCTTCCTCTGTTTTTGCTTTCATTTGTCTCTTCAATCACTAAAACCTTTTGATGTTTTTGTGTTCTTCCCAAAAATAAAAAAAAAAAGATTTAGAGTTTTGTCTTCTGTCTCAAAGTTTGTCCATTGAAGGAGCCTGTATTTTTTAAACTTTGTTTTGTGTTAATTTGAATTATTTTCTACTTTAATTTTGGTTGATCATCGTTATCGTTGTTTATAGAAAACCCAACGAAAGTTTGTGTTTAAATTATCTTTTCTCCTTAATCGTTGTTCTCGTAGTCCCCTTATCTTAAAAAATAAAAAATAAAAAACAAAAAAACAAAACAAAAAGAGGCCTTTATATCCAAGGCATCTTTTGAGAGGTGAGTATTTGTACTCCATTATACTTATGAATTATATTTATATCTTTTTTTAAATACATGTATGTGTGCGTGTGTAACACACACATTGTCTCTTAAACTTTCTTTCACTTATTTTTATTTTTCAGATCTTAGTTGGTCACCTGAAGCCTGCTTGACAATTTTGGATTCCTGTTAATTTCCAGGTTAGTATGTGTATAGTTTTAATTGTAGTATTATTTATAAAAAATTTTGATTGGTTACATGAAACTTACTTACAGATTTGTGATTTTTGTTGTCATTTTAGACGAAAATAGAAAGGAAATTGAGGGGAAAAAAAGAAGATTGCCATTACCTGTTTTTTTTAACAGCTTATTTACTTTAATTATAAGTTAGGGAAGGCTTTTGTGCTTGAGTATTCAAATAAAGTTTTAAATGGGGTGTATTATCCGTAATATACTGCATCTCTCTATAGTTTTACTACACCAGTGATTATCTTCAAATAAAGCTAATTCAATTTCAGTGCTGCTTACCGTTTGGACCATCAAAATAAATATGGTCCATGTTTAATATATATTATTTTAACTATTTTTTTATTTAATAAATGTATGATTTTAAATTAAATAATCTTTTAATCCTCGTTTTGTTAAAAAATCAATTTATTGTTTGAAAATTTACCTTTAAATATATGAAGTTAACTTGGAAATATTAAATTATTATTATTTTTATATGAATTTACGTGTAATTTAAGAAGTTAAATTTTGCTTGTAAACGTGCTATGTTTCAATTTTGTAAATTATAAATTTTACTATTTTATTAAAAATATTTTTGACCATGCAGCGGTTGTCGGTGGTTGGTCAGCGCGATTTTTTTTTTTTTTAAAACCATTGTCACCGGAAGTTAAAGCCAAGGGATATGTGCGACATTTTACATCAAGTTTCAAGAAATTTGAAATATCTTGTAATTATTTGCTGGGTTCAAATCTTTTTTCTGCCTAATCGTTGTTTCTCATAGACTCATAATTGCTTTTCTTAAAAAAAAAAAAAGAAAAAA